>NC_060177.1:34437146-34527146 GCF_021184085.1 Oncorhynchus gorbuscha | reverse complement strand
TTGAAGTTGATTAAATTAAGCCCTTATTGGTTTAGATTTTCTTTTTCTCCAGAGAATATGTGGAAACACGTGGAAAAAGAAGCCAGAGTTAAAACAGGAAAACATTTAGTGTTTCAACCTGTACAAATGTCTTTACTTGATAATATAACACAATTATGTAATGTTACATATCCTATATGTCATCAATGTGGATCTTTATACAGTCGCCATCACAATATGGGAATTTTTCTGAAATGATAAACCTACTGAAGTCACCTTATTAAGTGTCATAATGCATGTCGAATTACTTTTGTCATCTAGCAACAGAGGGAGGGGGAGAGGGAGAGACAGGCAAAGCATGAATGCCTATTTGTAATAGTGTAATGGCTGATGTCATATAATAAAGTTTATTGTTACATTTCCAACAGCAAACCATGGAGAATAAATAAAACGTAATAAAAAATGTAAGCCTCATTAAGTAATTAAAACTATCAGGCGGTGGAAGATGTGAAACAGACTTTAGATTTTTAAAGGAACTAATTTGTTCACCGCAAATTATCCAAATTGAGGAATAAAATTACAATAGCTTAACATTGTCCAGTATATGTTGCACCTTGAGTATAGGAGAGTATGGAGTTTTGAGTTTCAACTGTATTCCTTGCGCCCGTAACACAGTTAATTCTATAACAAGGGGTGTTTCTAAGCCGGGGGAGGGGGTTCTACTACTGAATTGTTTTAAGAAGTTCATACCATGCCATCAGTTAGCTATTTGATTTTGAATGTTAAGACCCCTTGAAGTGTAAAAAGGAAAATTGATTTTTGTCCATACAAACACATTGAATAACAGATCCACTAAATGGAACAACAGTCAGATGTTTGTCCTATATTTTAGCGATTTAAGAAAGATCAGGAAAGATTTGTTATACAGTATAAATATATTTTTTACATGTATTTAACCCCTTATTTTTGCTACTAAACAGTCTCTTTATTGTGACAAGTGTGCTGACAGTCGGGAAGCAAGTCCAGGGAGTGAGTGTTTTAATGAATAAAATGAACACGAAACACAATTCACCGACACGAAACAGAGTCAATAACACCTGAGGAAAGAACCAAGGGGAGTGACAGATATAGGGAAGATAATCAAGGAGGTGATGGAGTCCAGTTGAATGCCATGAGGCACAGGTGTGTGAGACGATGGTGACAGGTGTCCGGGATAATCAGCAGCCTGATGACCTAGAGGCTGGAGAGGGAGTTTACGTGACACTTATATACTGTACTTTCATATTGTTTTTAAAACTGGTTCCAGGGGACACTTCATATGAGTCTTGTGAGGCTTGTGAGCATTCAGGAGCAAAACAACTGGCATGTACATATTTGTGTGAGTTTCACCTTTGCACAGAGTGTCCATATTAGTGTGTAGCCCAAGCAGTTTGGAGAACAAGTTGGCAGATCGGCTGAACCGACTTCAGACAAGTCCCACGAGACGCTACAATTGATTTTGTAAGAAGGCCAATTTTCAGGATGTCTCATGGTCTGAAAACACAGCTCTGGCTCTGTCACCTTTCACTGCAGATGCGGAAGTGTGACATAGGTGGATGAAGTGGAATGAGAGGCACCCAATGCAAAATAACAGAAATCTCCAGCTTAAACTGCCATATTTTAATGGGGATTTTTTTATTATGCTAATTGGATTTCCGCTGGGGCGCGGACATCGACTTAAGGTTTTTAAAAGACAGACATCACAAGAGGAGAGCTGGACCTCCAGGCAGAGTCATGGGGCCCCAGTTTGGCCATCTCTTGATCCTATCAGTGGGTTGGCTGAGAGCCTGTGGGAGGGAGCTTGTCTCTGTGCCATTCCCCCCTCTCTCTCTCCATGTGTGTCCTCAGCTTGTCAGGAGCACCTACAGTACAGTGATGAGTGAAGGGAGGAGCATACCCCTCTGGGTAAAACACGCCACTGCTACATTCTGCTCCGCCCTGGTCTGCCTCTCATAGGCTTGGCATTTCAACTCACTTCTGGTGAGAGGGAGTGCAATTTCAATTTGCTGTTAGGGCTCCCTCCGGTTCCCCCTATTGAATTGTAACAGGGAGTTTTTCTTCAAATGCAATTAGCCAGGCTTTTTTAGGGCAGGGAACTATGTTAAGATCTAATTGGAAATCTTTCTGATCTTTATGAAAGAAAACAAATGCTCCATTATTTTCCCACATTATAATTTTAATCAGCTCACATGAAAGGATAATATCTTTGTAGAATTAAATAATATCTTTCTGATGTAATATTCTTCCTTACAACTATATTAACTTTCAGTCTGGCTATTTGTCCACAAGTCATTTGAATATGCTCATGTATCCCAGGGGATTTGGCCAACCCCCCAAGTTACTGTAGCACTTGACTAATGCAATTTTACTAAATCACCCATTTCCCCATGGGCTATTTCTGATGTCCATAAAATCAAAGTAGGGAATACATGTTGGAAAAAAATGTGTTCTGAGCAAAAGTGAGCAACAGTATATGTAACAGTATGCACAATCATTACAGCTTTGAATGACACAAAAGAGAACACCTTAAAATAAAACTATTGTCAGAAAAGTTAAAATTCTTGATTTTAAAAAAAACTATCGTCGAAAATGGAAATTAAATAGAATAATAAAACAATTCCCATACAAATCCATAATTTTTTGCTAGAGAAATATATATGTTTTGTATTAGATGCATCTCAATCCACGGCATCCACCTATGTCGCACTTCCGCATCTGGGGAGAAAGGTGACAGAGCTAGAGCGGTGTTTGTCAGACCATGAGACATCCAGAAAAAAATTTTCTCACAAAGTCGTCTGTAGCGTTCCGAACAGTTTGGCCTACCATGGCCTACGATATGCCTCAGCTGTGCGAATGTGAGACTCTCTCAAACAGGAACATGTGGATTGTTTTGCTCTAGGACGCCCACAGGCCTCACAAGACTCATCCGAATTTCCCGGTACCAGTTAAAATAATGAATACAGTATATGGAGACTGTTTAATGCCGAAAATATGGGCTTAAATACAAGTAAAACAAAAAATAGCAAATGTTTTCTGATCTTTCTTATATCTCTCAGATATAGGAGAGACACTTCAGAACAAACTTTCTTTTGATAATATTTTTGGGAACTATCTGTTATTCAATGCCTTTACATGGGCTAATTGCAATAAGGTCCAAAATATTTTTTGTTTATATATATTTTTGGGATTTTTTTATATATATATTTTTTGCCTTTATTTAACTAGGCAAGTCAGTTAAGAACAAATTCTTATTTTCAATGACAGCCTAGGAACAGTGGGTTAACTGCCTGTTCAGGGGCAGAACGACATATTTGTACCTTGTCAGCTCGGGGGTTTGAACTTGCAACCTTCCGGTTACTAGTCCAACACTCTAACCACTAGGCTACCCTGCCGCCCCAGGGGGTCTTCAAGGGGTCTTAAAATTCAAAGTCAAATAGCTAAATTATCCTTGGTATAACCTTATTAAAACGATTCCACATAGCTTAGTAGACCCCCATACGTATTGGACTAGACCCTCCGCTCCCCAGGCTTATACAAGGCTAAGACTTTGATGGGTTTTAACCTTTTTTACGTGAGATTTCTTTATGTGCGTAAAATCAGAAAGCACTTACTGTTGCAAAATGTGATTGTCACGCAACAGGACAGTTAACCCACGCTGCCCTCAAACTAAGGTACACTGCCTGCTAATTATCTATAGGCTATGTTTCAACTTGACAATTTCAAATTATTTTCTAAAAGGTTTTATTTTCTAAGAAGTTTGAATTGAGGTGTGTTCCGCCTCCTCATTAATTCACATTTCATTTTTGCAGAATTTATGTTTGTGGCTTTACTGACCTGGACAAACTTCTCTCTTCAACGAGAGCCCAGCACTTCCCCAGTGTTTCCCCATATCAAGTATAAAGACATTGCGCAACTCTAGTCAGAACAGGCCTTGTACATTTTCTGACGGGTGTCTGCATTGCCTTCATTGTTGTTTTCCATACAAATAATAACTTTGGACATGTGTGCGTTCCTATTTTCTGTATATCGTGTTGTCGTTTCTATGGTGGCATACCATATGCATGTACTGTATGTCTGTATTGCATGTACAGATGAAGTCAGAGGTTTACATATACCTTAGCCAAATATATTTAAACTCAGTTTTTCACAATTCCTGACATCTAATCCTAGTAAAAATTCCCTGTTTTAGCTCAGTTAGGATCACCAGTTTATTTTAAGAAGGTGAAATGTCAGAATAATAGTAGAGAGAATGATTCATTTCAGTTTTTATTTCTTTCATCATATTCCCAGTGAGTCAGAAGTTTACATACACTCAATTAGTATTTGGTAGCTTTGCCTTTAAATTGTTTAACTTGGATCAAATTTTTCAGGTAGCCTTCCACAAGCTTCCTACGATAAGTTGGGTGAATTATGGCCCATTCCTCCTCACAGAACTGGTGTAACTGAGTCAGGTTTATAGGTCTCCTTGCTCACACACGCTTTTCCAGTTCTGCTCACAAATGTTCTATTGAATTGAGGTCAGGGCTTTGTGATGGCCACTCCAATAGCTTGACTTTGTCCTTAAGCAATTGCTTCAATGCATCCACATAATTTCCCTGCCTCATGATGCCATCTATTTTGTGAAGTGCACCAATCCGTCCTGCAGCAAAGCACCCCCACAACATGATGCTGCCACCCCCGTGCTTCACGGTTGGGATGATGTTCTTAGGCTTGCAAGCCTCCCCCTTTTTCCTCCAAACATAGCAATGGTCATATGGCCAAACAGTTACATTGTAGTTTCATCGGACCAGAGGATATTTCTCCAAAAAGTACGAACTTTGTCCACATGTGCAGTAGTAAACCGTAGTCTGGCTTTTTATGGCAGTTTTTGAGCAGTAGCTTCTTCCTTGCTGAGCGGCCTTTCAGGTTATGTCTCATTTTACTGTGGATATAGATACTTTTGCACCTGTTTCCCCCAGCATCTTCACAAGGTCCTTTGCTGTTGTTCTGGGATTGATTTGTACTTTTCACACCAAAGTATGTTCATCTCTAGGAAACAGAATGCGTCTCCTTCCTGAGCGGTATGATGGCTGTGTGGTCCCATGGTGTTTATACTTGCATACTATTTCTTGTACAGATGAACGTGGTACCTTCAGGCGTTTGGAAATTGCTCCCTAGTATGAACCGGACTTGTGGAGGTCTACAATTTTTTTTCTGAGATCTTAACTGATTTCTTTTGATTTTCCCATGATGCAAGCAAAGAGGCACTGAGTTTGAAGGTAGGCCTTGAAATACATCCACAGGTACACCTCCAATGGACTCAAATGATGTAATTTAGCCTATCAGAAGCTTCTAAACCCATGACATCATTTTCTGAAATGTTCCAAGTTGTTTAAAGGCACAGTCAACTTTGTTTCTGTAAATTTCTGACCCACTGGAATTGTGATACAGTGAATTATAAGTGCAATAATTTGTCTTTAAACAATTGTTAGAAATATTACTTGTGTCATGCAGAAAGTGGATGTCCTAACCGACTTGCCAAAACTATAGTTTGTTTAACCAGAAGGGGACTAGGGTTCCAATTTTGGAACACCCCCCCCCCCCACACGTTCAGCTGGAAGGTGGCGCATGGAACACAAAAATATTCCTAAAAATATTTAACCTCCACACATTAACAAGTCCAATGGCTAAAATGAAAGATAAACACCTTGTTTATCTACCCAGCAAGTCAGATTTCTAAAATGTTTTACGGCGAAAACATAGCACATATTTATGTCAAACCACCACCGAAGACACGGCTAATTTGCATAGCCAAGTTGAAAAAAATATGCAATCAACAAACGCAGGATTAAAAGAAAAATAATGCACTAACCTTTTGAAATCTTCATCAGATGACAGTAATATAACATGTTACACAGTACATTTGTTTTTTTCAATAATATGCTATATATATCCATAAATCTCTGTTTACAATGATGCATCGTTCAAAAAATGCTACTCAAATGTCCTGAGAAATGACGATAGCTCCGGTAGATAACGTCAGCTAACAAGGAATACACATCATAAACTTTGACTAAATATGCATGTTCTACATATATATAGTTAGATACACTTCTTCTGAATGCAATCGCTGTGTTACATTGATTTTTAACGTTACAGGTTTCGTTCACTAGGCTATACTATGAGTCAGCGCTCAAAAAGTAGCATTATGGCTCCTCTATCTTGGAGTCCACATAAACCCAAATTTACCACATAAATATTCCCTTACCTTTGCTGTTCTTCCATCAGAAGACCTGGAAGGAATTATACTTACCAAAAACAGCATTTAGTTTTGCAGTCTGTGTCTTTCCGTTCTCAAACACGACACATTTCGGTTGAAATGTAGCCAAAAGTCAAGTGGATGCGCACCAAAACGTCGAACTTACATATTATATGTTGATTAAACTTGTCAAACTAACTTCATAATCAAGCTTTAACATGTTATAAAGGTGCACAGCAATCCTGAGAGTGCGCACAAAAGTGACCTGTTTTTTCGCGTGACCGAAAGGTTTTGGCCGCCAAAACTCTCGTGAGCGAGCGATTCTCACAATGAGAATCCCCATTGAAAGCTGAGATCGCGCTGAAGACAGAGAGACTGTTCCCAGACCTGTAACTGCTTGGAAAGGGTGGGGGCGATGACGTCAAAGTTGGGCCAACTTTTATGATGACAAGAGAGAGTTTGGGAGAATGACTGCCCTGAGAGTTCTGCTTTACATACAGACATAATTTAAACGGTTTTAGAAGCTTTAGAGTGTTTTCTATTCAATAATATTTGCATATATTAGCAACTTTTGACAAAAAAAAATTATGTTTACTATGGGCACGCAATTACACCAGCGGGGGCAGTAGACAGCCCTATCCCCATGAGGTTTTAACAAGACATTTGTGGAGTGGTTGAAAAACGAGTTTTATTGACTCCAACTTAAGTGTATTTAAACTTCTGACTTCAATTGTACCTTTGTAACTTCTGACTTCAATTGTACCTTGAAGATTTGTAGTATGCTGAATTCTGGACATCTTTGCCTTTGTTTACTTACGTATTATAGTACATGGCATTATGGGATTAGGGAGTTTTCGCTTGTCAAATATAAACAAACATGGCTGCCATCGTAAAGAATTCAGCTGCTGTTAGCTTAGCTGACACGCATCCCTTTTCTAAACAATATTACATTTCTTCCGTGTGCTCACCAGAGATGTGGTACATTGTGGTACCACATTGTGGTACATGTGGTAGATTGTAAACAATGTTGTTTTGTCGCTAACTTATGTTTTGTTTTTAGTCAGTGCAACCTGTTATTTAGACTGGTTTATGAAATGAGTTTGGCTGTGGACATGTTCCGTGTGATGTTTGGATGATGAAGTTAGCGTTTATCTTTTACAATAAATGGTGAAATTGTGAAGTTGTGAAGACCTTTATTTCCCATCAGTACAGAGCATTGTTTAGATGCAATTCAGACAACAATGCTGTTTATACGCATTTGTTGCATCGTACCTTCTGTTGCTACTGTTCCAATCACATATTTGCAATGGTACGCCGCAGGGAAATATGTCATCTTATGTACGATTCAAAGGGTTAAAAGAAAATGATTGTATAATTGTTTCCAATATTTTAATTTTGAAATGCAAACACAAGCTTGATTAAATATACACATTGCTTGGTTGTTTGATCATATTAATTCATTTATTTGTTTTTATAAAACTTTGGGAACTATGAAATCCCAATCGTACTCTGATGATTCAGTAGCTCCATACACTCTTTGAGTCACCGAGACCGATCTCTTTTTTAAGCAAACAGCATGGAGGTTATTCAGATGTGGGTCTCGAGGTCATGTGGCAAAGGTTGTGTTGGCTTTCTTTACGGGCCTTCATATAATAGGATTGTTGCGTCGCCTACTTTGAAATAGAAACGCCATGCAGATGGCAAATCTATGTTGACACGAGGTGTCATGTGGGCCTTATTCGTAAATCCACCTTTATTTTGAAAGAGTAACCAATTTCCAGACGTTACGAAAAAACTAAACGGTGGGGTTTAAGTTTCAAAGACAAAGTCTTAGCTGACATTGAGAGGGGAACCCAATCGCCAGCTGCATGCCTGTGTTTATTTAGCTATCCTTAGTAAGCCAGGCACAGGGAGCCAGACCATAAACGTCAAAAGGGGGCTGTGTTTCATCCCAGCCTCCTTGAGTACAGTAGTATATGGACATTACAGAGGTGACATTTATCATTGTGAGCGATGGATCCAATCCTAGCTTTTATGGACACCATGCTGGGTCCCGGTCACGCTCCAAATGCACCATGCTCTTAAATTACAGTTTGATTTAATCCAATGTTTCTTTCCTCTTGATGACATTGTGAACATGAATTTGGTTCCCGTTCCATATTTAAAAAGAGTCTCGGGGGTCAACCACTCACCCCTTCAACCATATACCTATTAAAGAGCCGTTATGCTACTTTGAAGTTACTATCACTCGAAATGATCAGCACTACTAATGTTACAATGACATGTTCTATGCTGCTCCTGCCCTCCCGTAGCCATCAAACCAGAGCTCCTTTTCTTCCCTTACTAAGACAGCAATGCATCAATTATATTTCCTCTGTGGCAATGAAACAATGAACAAAATCAGAGAAAAACAATAAGGCCCAAGGCAGTGGTTGATATCTTATTGATATAAAAGCCCTGTGCAAAATGCTATTCATTGTATCGTGTTCAATAAACTAACTGAAAACAGAAAGATGTTGCACTTGATGGTGGTAGTTGTGGAGTGTTTAGGGTTGATTTCCTTGTGTCCGATACATTTTGGTTCGAATGGTTTTCATAGTCGAGTGCCCGAACAGAAATGGAGAGGTCACGGGTTAGCAAGGCCTTAGTAAAGCCAAAGTAGACTTTACACATCTCCTCTTATTATTTTACCTGCCATGAGACAAACTATTCACACAATGATGATTCATTCCAATTGCATGTTTTGAATTTTCTTCAAATGTAAATCTCCCATTTACACCAATATTTGACACACACAAAGTCAGAGTTATGTCCGATGTCAAAGGGGAACCATTTTTTGGGGTTTTGCACAGTCATCTGTGAGTGAATCATTCTTAACGCTGTTCTATTGTGGCAGTTCGTTATTGTGTATGTAAAAGGGTACGCATTGCGTTGCATAACTGTGAGCTCACAGCACCTCACCTGAAGAGAGAAGCTTTGATTCAGTGTAATGTGAGGAGACTGTCTCTCATCACTTTTTCTCAAGTAGGTCACAAACTCTCTCTCTCTGAACACCCAGGAAATAATCCCCATCCCTCCATATTCTACGAGTTTATGGAATATGAAGAAAATAGCATGTTCCATTTTATTCCATTTTATTTTCACCTGGTAGAAATACAACTTATTTTTTCAATTATAATAAATACTTACAACAAATTAACTTTTTTTTCATTTGTCAAATACTATCTGCAACATTTAAAAAATCATGTTGAGAAAAGTACACAAATCATTATCAGTTGGTATGATCTTACGATCAAGAAAAAAAATGGACCAAAAGGCATGACTCTCACGGCTTTGAGTTTAATTTTTCACCCTCTCCATCAATATCTACCATTCAGATCAAGACTACTAAAGTACTGACTCAAGGCGCACTGTGTGAAGGGACACAAGGTGATTTACTCAAGGTGGGACTGAGTGAGAACGCAACAGCAGGAACCTTGGCTGGTTGCGTGATTTGCAGCATGACAGACTTGCATCAGAAGGCACGGTCCCTCTTCGGTCTACGCTACGGAGCTGTTTAGACTGTGACTGTTTCTCTGTATGGAAGCGTCTACCCATAAGGAGCGTCTTGACGGATCCAATGGTTTCAGTCACGGTGGCGACAAACAAAAAGTCGAGGGAATGTAACAGACGACAAAATGGCTGTAGAATCACAAAGCTGTAACGTTTCATGACTGCCTTTGTACTCTGAAGGTTGATATAGAGCGAGCTAAATATGATCAGAGCTGCCTCGCCATCTTCAAAGTATTGATTTTTCATATGTCTCTAGCCGACGATTAAGACCCCTCAGAGCAAGTGCCCCCAAGCTAACATCAGCTGTGTCTGTCAAAGATGGTGTGATAGGAATTGATTGGTCTGTGGGCATGTCTGTTGGCCTTGCTCACTGTCTCACTCATTCGCTGTCTCCTTGACCCATAAAGGAAGATATAATTGATAGAACACTGGGTTGCTTGGGTTTTATAATTTGTTCATTCTTCCTTTATGCTCCAGCACACTTTACCACAATTATTCATTTACCAAAAATCAAATGAGAAAGTAAAATATCCTATTGGTGAAGCTTATTTTCTATTTATTATATCTTATATTTCTTAAACAGCTACTGAAAGTCTAATCCCAGTAGTTTCCCATTATTCAGCTTGTGTTAGTATTCTGTTAATTAGTTCACATAACATTTATCACTGAATTAAATCATGCTCTGCTAGCAATGTATTGCAATAAATGATTTTGAGGTAAAACAAGACTGAGTGTCAAATTATTATATGGCACACATTTTTATTAAATTTAATTCTTTGCTAGACAATTTATGTTTTGCCACTCGTGTATGAAGTAGTATTCCATTCACCAAAGCAGAATAAAAAAAAACAGAAGCAACCTGTACCTTCCTAAATTATTCAGGAAGCATTAATCTGAGTTTATTGCTAAGTACATTCTCTTCCTGACTGGCTTCACCTTGCCTTGCTCAGAGGCGAGTTGATGTGATCAATTTCAGTGATGTAAGTGCACTGCTGCAGAATACGTTATACTGTATACTGTGCACCACATCAACACAGACATCTTAGTTAAAAGGGTGGAGAATTGGGCAGAAAGCTTTGGCTGTGAGCGATCCGGTTTCCTTTTAAAGAGCTGCGGGAACAGAAGTGTTACAATCAGCGGGAACAATCACAGCAACATTCCGGGAAAGACGAATTTGAGGGGAAGGGTATCGGGCAGGCCAGTCCATTTCATCCATCTTGGATGATGTGTACAGGAAAAGGAGTTCTTTCCTAATCAGCTTATATCCTCTCTCCCTCTGCAGTGCATTCTGTGCCAGCCCGTTCACAGTAATCCATCTTGCGATAGAAAGGTAATGTGCTCTTAAGTGAGTTATCCAGTGATACAAATGAGATCTTATCTTTAAACATTACATCACTCTTTATATCTTGATTATTAATTGGTTGGACCGACAGCCTTGTGAGTCAGTGTGCCAGGTACTGAATATAGCAAAGGTTATCTGAGGAAGTCATTCCTACTCAACATCCTTTTAATCTGAGGTGTTTAGTTGTGTGCAAATTGGTGAAGGTCCTAGGAAAGGTAACACAGCCCCTCTATACAACACCTCGATGGTGTCTGTAAGCTCATACACTCATGGGCGGTTGGATGCCATCAGTCTTCAGTGCTACACAAGATGTAACCCACAGCGCACTGGGTTTCTATTCGTCCACCCAGGGATACAGTAAAATATTTAGTCCAGAAGTGGGAAAGCGCTGACATCACTGGAGATTGAATTGCACTATACTGGTATGAAACAGTGGCTTGCAGTCCAAGCAGTGCTTTTAATTATCAGTGGATAGAAAGCGAATCTGTGTGTTGACTGTGTCAGGCTAGGCCTCAGGCAGGCTCTCCGGCAGTAGCCTGAGCCACTCTCCAGGGCCCTCTCCACAGGCAGCAGACAGTGGGCGGTGGACAATTTAGTTCTCTGTACAATTTGGCTCCGGCACGCCTGTGATCCTGTACAGCTCCCTGGGCTCTGACTACACGTCCAGACTGGGAGCCGAGGACATTGTCTGTGTAACAGTGCCCGTAACCAGTCGAAAGAGTAGACCCTGAGGAACAAACTAAGTTATTTTGTGTGGGTGGAGCCTTCCGATTGTAATATCAAATATTATCATATTCTGTGTAGCTTTGCATGGTAAGAGATAGAAGTGTGAAGACCACAGGTTACATTCACGTTCCATGCTTGCAACTGCATCACCGTAGTACAAATACACCACTGATTTTGTGCGCACAATTTAATGGGAATTTTGTATCTGAGAAAACTATCTCTTTATCGAAAAAGGGCCCTGATTCTCAGCAATCTTCAAAGTACTCGGCAGCATGACTTCCTGGTCCCCTGTGATTCCCTCCACCTCCACCATCTTTATTGCTATCTCTGAGCTATTCAGACTCCAGAGATAATTTAATAGCTGAACTCAAAGCTATCAGGGACTCCAAACATCTATAGGCCCTACATCATCTGATCTGGGTGAGATGGAGACATGGTAGGGAGACATGGAGGTGAATACCTAAGCAGAACTAACTGAGAGTGCAAAGCCAAGCTCAGTAGAAGAAACCACAATGCCAACAGCCAATCTGGATTTTTTTTTTCTGCAAAAGCTCTCTACATTATAAGATATAGAATGGCACACATGCACGTGGAAAGACACACATACACACACACAATAAGCCATAATTCAAGCATGAATGCTCTGTTTTTACCATCAAGCACATAATAAAATGTAAATGGACTACCATATATAGAAGCTTGTTTTGTTCCATGCGGTTGAGTGTGTTGACTGTTTCCAAATGTACATCGTTAGTTTTCCTCTCATGAAGTTGTTTGCTAGCAGACCATCACGACCCATTACAGTGTTCTGAGGTTTACCTCAGCAAAGCATGATGCATGGCAATTACAAACAACACTGATTGACAGGGAAGAGGATCCTGGCCTCTTCACATATCTTATGGAGGGAATGTAAGGATGAGCTTTCCCATGTGCTCTCAGACCCAGCAGTCATGCTGTGGGCTCCACATCTTTGAAATGAGATCTGGAAGTCTTCAACTTCTGGAAATGTAGATATTAGGCTGTTTTTTTTTAGATCCACTGTGGCAGCAGGGCCCAGAGGTATCTCTAACCTCCTCAGCCTTTGAGGGTTGTCTGGCCATTGCGGGGCCAGGGGAAACTATGATACTTTTCTACTTCTCAAACAGCCGTTGGTTTACAGCTCTTTTGTCATTAATATTAATGTTGTTATATTTATGAGCTGCAAGACTGTACCACTCTAAAATGAAGTAATCTGCTGGAAAATGCTCATTGTTTTTATTTTCCAACAAAAATGTGTCACTGTGAGGCAGAATGCTATCAAGAAACATATTAGGTATCTTACTCCACACAACAGAATATGACAAGTTGTTGACAGCATTTTCAGTTTGCTTATCAACATACACTGAGTGTACAAAAAATGAGGAACACCTTCCTAATATTGAGGTGCACTTACATCTTCCGTCTTTTGTCTTGCCCATTCACCCTCTGAATGGCACAAATACACAATGCATGTCTACATTGTCTCAAGGCTTAAATCCTCCTTTAACCTGTCTCCTCCCCTTCATCTACACCGATTGAAGTGGATTTAACAAGTGGCATCAACAAGGGATCATAGCTTTCACCTGGGCTCACCTGATCAGTCAATGTCATGGAAAGAGCAGGTGTTCCTAATGTTTTGTAATACTGGCGTCACAATATTCACATCACTGATGGGTGAAACAATTTGAAAACATAAATTTGCCTCCCAAAATTTTTTCTGTATAATAAATCAATGGCATTTTATCTATGTGCACTCTTTTCCGTACTGCCTACACCTTGCCTTGCACATGTTAAATGTTCAGTGGACCACATGTTCGTGATGAGTAAGCTTTCCTGAATACTGAAGACTTGCATTCGCTCCCCAGGCTAATGCCTAGTTCTTGTCGCATGCAAGAGGCCCAGGTCCTAAACCAGCGAGACACGCACACAGTAAACACATTGTTCTAACACAATTACGTAGGTAGATACCGTAGACCTTTCCAGGCTTCTGTGTGGGCTTTTTGCGGTTCCAATGTCAATATCACGGTGAAACTTGAAAGACCACATGAACTACTATGTTCTTTAAACTATTGCAGAGGGCAAATTGAAACTAGAGTGTATTAGAGACAGACAAGCCATAAAGCAGCCTATTCAAGCTTATTACTTTTCTTGTTATCAAGAGGGAAGAAAATTATGAATCCAGATTCCCATAACCTATTCAAGATCCTAATTTACAGGAAGAAATCGAGGAAAGGGTGTTTTTTTTCTTCTTCCATTATGTAATTTACACAGACGTTTTAGTTATATGTTTACGTAGCTTTTAATTCTGTGCTTTCAGAAAGTCCTGTTTTAGTACTTACAGTAGGTTTATTTTGAACCGCATGGCAGAGAATATTTCTTTAGAGTACTCCTAGAAACCGTCTTTTCCAAAATGGTTGCATTGTCCTGTTTACAGCAAGGGGGTGGAAAGCACAAGAAAACATTCATGTTTTTTCTTACTGGAATTTGGGAAAGTTACTTTTGTTGTTTGGATATAATGTTTGTTTAAACTATTTTGATGGGGTTAAATCAAGTGCCTTGCTAAAGTTGCTGCAAAAAAAAAACTGTTTGGATGCTAAGAAGGCAGTGATTTAAACCACACAGTGAATTAAACGCTTAGTATATTAAACACATCCCTGGGTTTCATTCTGATCGCGGGTTATAGGCATTGCGGCTTTTGAAGGCAATGTTCCCGCATTGGCTCAATCGGAAATGAACTTTTAATGTCGCATTGTCCACAGCCAAGATCAGATTGAATCCAGGCCTTACTTACAGTTTTGATCACGGTCTTTGTTTACTTTTACGTAATCAAACTTGCCTGCATTGTAAAGGATATTACAGTTTAATTTGTATTCATGTTTCCCAAATATTTGTCTATTGCTTAAATTCCTCCAAGGCTAGGAAAACACAGACACCCGCTCCTAGACTTCATGGTAAGTCCCTAGATCGTCAGTGCAGTGGAGCCAATGTTTGTGTTGAGTGGGAATTGCAGGGCTCAGGGATGATCTGTAAATAAAGAACTGGTCACTGTGGCCCTCCTCGTGTTTTGGGGTCCATCTGGAAACTCTTTCAGCTTATTAGCACAGAACAACATGAGTAGCGAATGGGGCGTGTAAGGTGTAATGTTGTTTATGTTGCATGCCCTCTCCCAATGCTCTTTACAGTTTAACACCATGGAACCAAACAAACAAAACGAGCTAAATATCCTCCCAGCCTGGCCAGGTGGTGTGGGAGATATAGGAAACCATCTTACTCTGGCATGCAATTGGATAAAGATGGACGCTATACAAACAAACACTTCAACATGCGTTTATTCCTTTTTGTTAGTGGTACAATAAGGATACCAGCAGATAGGAAGATGCAGCCCCCCCCACACACACATCAATTGATGAATGAGCAAGAGAAGTAGGTGAGACAGTTCACCTTCCCAGAGCTTCATTTCAAGGACACTTTGATGATTGTTGTCAACTACGGCTAACCAGATTAAATGAGTGCCTCGGTGTCAAAGTTAGCTTTACCCTTCCAGAGGACCACGTTGCATCTGTCTCACATTAAGATTAAGGCCGGCTAGTGATAGAGCAATAATGGAGCTGCTGTAAGAGTTTCCTGGTGCTTTGGGGGAGTGTGGAAGGAACGCTTAGCAGCCACTCAATCATGGTCTGTCAGATGGGTAAGTGTGGATAAGAGAGTCAGAGTACAGGATACAGCCCGCCGCCATCCCACCACCAGCCCACCCACACATGACCCATGCAGAATCAATAGGGAAATAATGCATGTTCAGAGTAAAGTCTGGCATTACTTTGATGGAGGAAAAATGTGTTATTATCCATGCCCAATGGATTGTATTGGAAAGTAAGTAAGGGGTAATATTATTATGATTATTTTTGGATTGTGTAGCAAGTCAACCACTTCACTTGAGATCAATGTCCGGCTAGTGTATAGAAATAATTAGGAATATATATGCAAGAGTAGAGTATTACTCATCCGCTTGGCCCATGCCCATCATTTCGGCTCCAGCCAGCGGGTGAGGTGATGAGAAGTCCCCTGTGATAATCAGCTCAGCTGTGATGACAGACATGACCAATGCCTCAGCCACAACACAATTATCCCAGTATCCAATACCCACTCATTACTACTCTGAAACGAAATACTGCATTTAGTGATACTGAATACTGCCCCTGTGCTGAGCGTAACCTAGTGTCTTCTGATGTTGACTTCATGATGTCACCCATAGTGGCTGTCACAACATGTCGTCTAACACTGACCATGCCTGTGCAGGGTGGGAGTAAATACGAGATGGAGTTACAAACAACGAATCCTTCCCACACTTTCCATGCCAGGCAACCAAACCCTACCACGGCGGTGGCTGTAGGTGCAGCACTATGGGTGACATCCGGGAAACCAGGTCTGCTCAGGGCACAGGCTCCTGAACATGTCGTCCATGGGAAGTCGGCATTCTGGGGGGTGTCCGCCTGTCGGTTCTCATTATTTATTTATTTAGGTGTTTAGCAGGCTCACTGGGGTGCATGTTTTCACAGAGTTTAGTGTAAATAGGCCACAGGGGAAAATGCTAAGGCGAGTTGAAACTACAAGCATGCCATAATTTCCCGAAAAAAATGATCCTGACAGGGTGATAATTAAATGCTGCAGTGATTGAACATTTTTCCACACACCGTATCATTTTAATGCTAAAGCCTTAATTTGCACCGATAGCGACTGTAATTGGATTTTGATTGAACATTAATGAAGATGCACATCCTGGGAGACGGAAGGGACAAGTCATCTGTTTTCTGGTACATCTGCAGACAGTTGCACAACACAGACATGGTGTACGACAGGGTTTTTAACACCCCCTGGATATCCTTCATTAACAAGTCAACAAAATAATCCACCCACATTTCGTTACATTAAGTCGGTGATATACTGTAGACTAGATTTACCTGCATGGATCTCATAGTGAAATCCATCATCAGAATCATGGGAACGACCAAGAGACAAGTTGTAGCCTACTAAGTCATATTACAAACTCCAGCAATGATGCTAATGTCCGATTACCACTTTTTCAATATCTTGCTCCTGGAGATTTGGTTTGTGTGTACAAATCTCCACTCATGACATATCTGAAGGATAAATGAAACCCATTAACATCGAATTAATGAATCAATTCCAAGGATAAATTGGAATTGGTTTGAGATTATGCTGAAAAGCCCTTTTTTGCCCCTCTGTGGCTGAACTGTGAAGGCTGGGTTGTATAAAATGAGGTCAGATGATGTGTGTTTTTTCCCCCTCTGTCTGTTCTTAATGCAGAGGAATGTTAATGAGAAGCAGGCCAGAACTGGAGCTGTTCCTCCACTTCATGCTGCGCTCTTTTGAGCTTCACCCTGGTCTCTGTCCCAGACAGGGCACCTTTCAATCTTCCCTGCACTCCCTGCACCCTCTGTGTATCCATTTGAAAGTGAGAGAGACTGATAGAGAGAGGGAGAGCAAGATAAACAGAGCGAGGAAGAGGCAGAAAGAGAGAGAGAGAGAGTGAGAGAGAGAGAGGGAAAGATAAAGTAAAGGAAAATAAAGTTTGTATACATTTGTTTGTTTTGGCTTTGACTTCTAAATGAAATGTTGCCAGTAGAGGTGCCACATCAGTCTAATGGACTGTTAACATCTCTGTTTTACAAAAAATGTTACTCCATGTTTTCTCTCATCATGACTTCCCACCACGCGTATGTAAAGTTAGAGGAGCCTCTTTAGCGAGAGCTTTCATGAGTGTCACTTCATAGCCCGCTTATTTTTATAAACGCTGGCATGCTGACCTTCAGTCAAATCCACAAGATTAGCTGGATATTCTATCATTGTGAGGACATTGATCTGTTTTCCTCTGAGCCAGAAATAGTTAAATGATATGCTTTCACTTGGTGAGTGATCTTGAGTCAGAGCTGGCCTTAATATAAGCAAATACTAGTTTTATCCAAAAGAGTGGAGTACAGCTGTGAACAATTAGGATCTCAAGGAGGACAGGATGAGTACATTTGCATGTGTATAGATTGTGCCTGCTGCAAATGTCAGCTCTCTCTGGTACAAAACAGCACATTAGTTTGGGTGGAAATAGATTCATACCTCCATTAAATGTTAATATTAATAATATAATATATAATCCACAAATTTGGCTCTTGAATGTGGGGGGGGGGGGATCAAACAGAATGGAAAGGGGGGACATTTAATTTCACCTTTGCTATTATGCTATTATGCTCTGTGATGACTTCATTCCTCTTCTCACTTGAGGATGCCTTACAGCAACATTTAAGCCCAAATAATGCAATGAGCTGTTTTTAGCCGCTGTCCTGCAGGAAATCATTTCACATGTGGCTTCACTTAAAACACTCAGGGATCAGGGCTATTTTCGTCTGCCTTCAAGCCAGGGCAATTGTCAAACGCATGCTCGTTTACTCGTTTGCGACCTGTTTAAGCAGGCGCTCTTCTATTTACAAACCCTAGCGCTCATATACCTGTCTTATATGCACTCGCTTGGGCTGAGGTGGGATGGGTGGCAATATCTGAGGTGCCTTAAAAATGTGTGCCAAAGTGACAATTTCAGTATGCGCTGGTGGGGATATTTAAGACCGAAAGCTGGTAAAGCAGTTGGTTATGGCATGATTTTGACAACAGAAGTACAGCCTATCCAACCGTGACTCATAGGGCCCATACGCATATGGCACAAGAGAGATGTGCCCGTAAACCTCGTATTTAGAAACATAACCAACTAATGTTTTTTCCCATTTTGTTTAATTGGATTGAAAACAAGATAGCCTCCCCTCCTATCAATAAAGACTGGGTTTCTTTTGTCTGCGCAATGCCTTCGCCAAGAAGTCAAGACTATCGATAAAGGGTTTGGCTCGTGAGACCGCTTTTGAAAGAAATCTTAATCACCACTGCTTTATTAAAAGTTCAAGTTTGGGAGCAGCAAAACAGTGAGCAAACATACACTTTTTATCTATGTAGGCTATTGTACATTATTTTTTGCCAGCTCTTGTTATTATTTTGGATGTGCGTAAAACCCCCTCGATTTATTCTATACTCTATGCCCTACATGTAATGAGAGATGAGATCGCTGGTTCAACAGCAATGCTGTAGCCAAGTAGCCTATCCATAAAAGGTTTCTAAATGGTCTGCTCGTGAGGTTTTTGCCGTTATGCTTGTGCATTATTTAAAATTCCCAGGCTGTGTCGCTGCCGGCCGCGAGCAGGAGACCTATGAGGCGGTGCACTATTGGCCTAGCGTTGTCCGGGTTGGCCGCCGGGATGTCCATGTCCCATTGCGCTCTAGGAAATCATTGTGGCAGGCCGGCACATGCATGCTGACTTCGGTGTTTCCTCCGATACATTGGTTCGGTGGGCTTCCGGGTTAAGTAAGCAGTGTGTCAAGAAGCAGTGTGGCTTGGCAGGGTCGTGTTTCGGAGGATCTCGACCTTTGCCTCCCTTGAGTTCGGACGGGAGTTGCAGCAATGGGACAAGACTGTAACTTCCAAACGGATTTCACGAAATTTGGGTACAAAAAGGGGTAAAAAGTAGCAAAGACAAAAAAAACATACATAAGATTCACATAGGCCTACCTGCAGTGCATACTCCATGTATCCATCCCCATTTCCAAAGAGCGCTATTGCGCTCATAATTCCAGCTGTGAAAAATAGCAAAAATGTTTCTGAAACACTGTATAGCACCTTCGCCAGCGCTTACATTTACCATTGCATTTGGGTTTGTTAAAATATAGACCTTGGTGAGCAAAGACACGTAGCTAATGTTATGGTCCCTCAATTACAATTACTGTTTCCCATTCATAGCTGAATCATGGATTCATAGTATATCCTCGAGTAACAGTGGAGTATGCCTAGATTTGACTGACTGAATCTTGGTCAACAAAATCCAGCTGAAGAGTCTTTAGATGTAGCCATCTGCTATAGGATGTACAACTAAGGCCATTTCTCTGAACCTCTTATGAAAAATGCTTTAATTGAAAGCATAACCATCAGCTATTGACTACTAACAGACCTCTTCAAAAGCCAAGAAATGTACTTGCAGTTTATGCAGAAACGTGATAAATCCACGTTCAGTATTGATCAAATCAAATTAATTTTTTTCAAATCAAATTTATTTATATAGCCCTTCGTACATCAGCTGATATCTCAAAGTGCTGTACAGAAACCCAGCCTAAAACCCCAAACAGCAAGCAATGCAGGTGTAGAAGCACGGTGGCTAGGAAAAACTCCCTAGAAAGGCCAAAACCTAGGAAGAAACCTAGAGAGGAACCAGGCTATGTGGGGTGGCCAGTCCTCTTCTGGCTGTGCCGGGTGGAGATTATAACAGAACATGGCCAAGATGTTCAAATGTTCATAAATGACCAGCATGGTCGAATAATAACAAGGCAGAACAGTTGAAACTGGAGCAGCAGCACAGTCAGGTGGACCGGGGACAGCAAGGAGTCATCATGTCAGGTAGTCCTGGGGCACGGTCCTAGGGCTCAGGTCCTCCGAGAGAGAGAAAGAAAGAGAGAATTAGAGAGAGCATATGTGGGGTGGCCCGTCCTCTTCTGGCTGTGCCGGGTGGAGATTATAACAGAACATGGCCAAGATGTTCAAATGTTTATAAATGACCAGCATGGTCGAATAATAGTAAGGCAGAACAGTTGAAACTGGAGCAGCAGCATGGCCAGGTGGACTGGGGACAGCAAGGAGTCATCATGTCAGGTAGTCCTGGGGCATGGTCCTAGGGCTCAGGTCAGGCATATTGATGGTCTCCAAGATAGCAGGGGAAACATTATAGGAAACAGAGATCCGTTTAAGATAAATATTACTAACATGACATCCCCATGGACTTACTATTATCATTGCGTTTACTTGATAGCTACCTACACAAATAGCTAGCTAGAACAAAGTGTTAATAAGATAATGTAAACCGTGTACAACGATGGAACACACAGCAATGCTCACATCCTGGACTTAAGATAGTGACTTCAGGTTAAATGTCAGGGTTGGAAATGGAAATATAGTCTGAGCCAATGGTCCAAGTAAAAATGTTATCCTTGCTTGCTTTGTTCCGTCACCACCCAAACTGTGTTATGAAGCATTTGTATCTGAGCTGGTTCAGCGTTTGCGTTTACCTTAGACGCATGCGACGCCGCATGAAAAGCCTGTTTCTATGCAGTATTTTAACTGGTCATCCATTAGCACATCAGAACAACTGAGTCCCGATCAACAGGACCAATCAACGACATATGTTATCATCGACGTATGTCATCATCGACGTATGTATGTTATCATCGACGTATGTTATCATCGACGTATGTTATCATCGACGTATGTTATCATCGACGTATGTTATCATCTGCATAAGTTATCCACTTCAATGTCTACACTGCTCTCTGGGTGATCATTATCATCCCCATACACTCAAAACATATCAATCGCATAATGAGCCAAATCATTCAGCTAGTTAATTAAAGCTGGGTGAGCCATTGTGGCAGAGGCAGCATGGAGCACAACTGTCGGCCATGATAGATTTCACGACTGAGAAAATCACACTGCACCCAAGAGGATTGCGGTTCCTCTGTTGTAGTTGTACATCTGTTTACATCATACAGGAGTGGGGTTGTCTGACTTGCCTAGTCATCTTCCGGCGTTGTCGTAACAGTACCTCATTATGTTGTACTGAGCTCTGTCCCAGACATCAAGATCAGACTCGCAGATTCTGAGCCTACCAAGTCTCTTTTTTTTGTCTTTGAGCTGTCCTCGTCTGTATTCTGTGAGTGTGTGTGTGTGACAGAGAGAGACAGAGAGAGACAGAGAAAGAGAGCACGAGAGAGAGTGAGTTCTGTTTCGGGTAATTAGCTGCTTGTGTTTAGTGCTGATAGCATGATTTCCACTTGACTCCTCTAGTCTTCAGGGAGGGAACAGAGGTGGTAGCTGGAGGCAATAAAGCAAACCCCTGTGTCAAAAAGTTCTTTAGGAATCGTTTGAGCGAGGCTGCCGTACCATCATGAACATTCTCATCACGCGGTTCAGATGATGGCGACTCTTGTGGCGTCTTTTGCCTATTCCTCAAACTTGTATTTATTTTGTTGGAGTTGTATGCAAATGTCTAACTGGTTAAGCTTAACCTCGCTGGGATATGTGGGACGCTAGCGGAAAATGAAGAGCGCCAAAATCAATTAAATTACTATAAAAATCTAACTTTCATTAAATCACACATGCAAGATAGCAAATTAAAGCTACACTTGTTGTGAATCCAGCCAACATGTCAGATTTCAAGAAGGCTTTTCGGCGAAAACAAACGATGCTATTATCTGAGGATAATAGCACCTCCGTGAACAAAGAGAGGAAGCATATTTCAACCCTGCAGGCTCGACACAAAACACAGAAATCTAAATATAATTAATGACTTACCTTTGATGAGCTTCTTTTGTTGTCACTCCAATATGTCCCATAAACATCACAAATTGTCCTTTTGTTCGATTAATTCTGTCTATTTATATCCAAAATGTCAATTTATTTGGCGCGTTTGATCCAGAAAAACACTTGAGCAACGTGACTACAAAATATCTCAAAAGTTACCTGTAAACTTTGCCAAAACATTTCAAACTCCATTTGTAATACAACTTTAGTTTTTTTTTAACGTAATTAATCGATAAAATTGAAGATGGGATGATCTGTGTTCAATACAGGAGTAAAACAAACTGTAGCATGCTTTCTGGTCACGCGCCTCCATCTAACAGTACACTTCAAGTAACCCTCGTTCAAGATGGCCGTACTTCTTCATTACACACGAATGAAGGAATAACATCAACCAATTTCTAAAGACTGTTGACATCCAGTGGAAGCGATAGGAACTGCAAGAAGGTCCCTTAGAAATCTGGATTCCCAATGAAAAGCCATTGAAAAGAGAGTGACCTCAACATCAACAAAATATCTGAATGGTTTGTCCTCGGGGTTTCGCCTGCTAAATAAGTTATGTTATACTCACAGACATGATTCAAACAGTTTTAGAAACTTCAGAGTGTTTTCTATCCAAATCTACTAATACAATGTATTTTTATCTTCTGAGTAGCAGGCAGTTGAATTTGGGCATGCATTTCATCCGGACGTGAAAATACTGCCCCCTGTCACCAAGAAGTTAATCAGTTTTAAAAATGGCTTGTGTTTCCAGCAAACATTTCAAAATTGCAACAACAAAAGATACCTTGAAATGAATATTGGAATTACACTAACCTGGAAATTAAACATCAGTTGACAAATAGCACATCAAATGACAAAGCAGGTGGGGGGAGAGAGAGGGAGAGAGAGAGAGAGAGAGAGAGAGGCCGTGTCTAGACTTGACAGTTCATGCAGTTTTAGAGTTCTGATCATAGAGTTCTGATCAGGGAATTCCGAACTCGTCGTGCATCTACACCTACATTTAAATGTGTATACTACGTCCACAC
This sequence comes from Oncorhynchus gorbuscha, assembly GCF_021184085.1. NCBI lineage: Eukaryota > Metazoa > Chordata > Actinopteri > Salmoniformes > Salmonidae > Oncorhynchus > Oncorhynchus gorbuscha. The sequence goes on along the minus strand of NC_060177.1, from coordinate 34,503,771 downwards.
TGTGTGCGGATTCCCTTTTCCCACACTATATTCAATTTCCTGTACGCATTCTACAAGTGGTGGAAAAGACAAAGGATGAGAGTAACACAACAACTGAGGCCGTAACTAACCACTGCATTATGGTCCTTCTGTAGCTCAGTTGGTAGAGCATGGCGCTTGTAACGCCAGGGTAGTGGGTTCAATGACCATCTGTATGCACACATGACTGTAAGTCGCTTTGGATAAAAGCGTCTGCTAAATGGCATATATTATTATTATTATATTATTTAACTAACCAGCTGACATCTGTAGCTAGCAAGCAACGCTAAAGAGATTGCAAGCGGGTTAGCATAACTCTAGCCAAACACATTTCTTTTCTTCTTCTAAATATCAGCTAGTTGGCTTTGGTGAGGCCAGCAAACACATTCGTCTCACGCTGACATTATAATGAAAAGTTGCCTCTCGGTCCCAAAACACAAGTTTTCCTGTTGGAGGAGTGCTGATGACATCGCCCATTTTCGGTAGCCTGATTGTGTCCAGATTGAGGAGAAATCCTCAAACAATGCATCCCAGACCAACTCCTGAAGTGGTCAGACCGATCTGCATCTTTTCAATGCAATCTTCGTATTCTGATAGCAGAAGTCTTATGTAAGTATCAAGTGTAAACACGACGAGAGAGAGAGAGAGAGAGAGAGAGAGAGAGAGAGAGAGAGAGAGAGAGAGAGAGAGAGAGAGAGAGAGAGAGAGAGAGACTGAGAGAGACTGAGAGAGACTGAGAGAGAGAGAGAGAGAGAGAGACAGAGAGAGACAGAGAAAGAGAGAGAGAGAGAGGAATAAGTAGACGTAATTCTCCCTTGAATGTTTTTCTTTAATGAGCTTAACATTGACTGTCAGATACAGTATACGACAGCTTTGTGAGCTAGTGTTTAAACTTTGCATTTAGACTATAGCACTGAATCAACCTTCAATTGTTGTTTTGTGACTTATAGGACCCCGACTGGTGAATAATGGAGATTTATGAAGTGCTTGAGATTGTGAAGTCATCGCTGTCTGACAGATCAAGGTCAGGTCTCCAATAGTTATGTCCGCTCTGATCGCTCCAGGGTACAGGACCATCTAAGGACAGTATATTGTACTGTATGAGGTGAATACTTATAGAAGAGAGAACAAATAGAAGAGTTCTTGATATTTTCTTTAAAAACATTGGAAAATAGGCCATGTAACGAACTTGGCTCCCACAGAAAAAATCTAATTTGGATTTATTATTTTCAGGAGTATTCCTCTTATTAGGTTGACTCGTAGGTGCTTTTCTCTCTGGAGAGGTTAAAGAAAGTCTATGTTGAATTAGATACACGTTGCATGCATGAAAAGATGGTACTAAATTGAGGAAGAAATACAATTTATTTGCCAAGAAATTGACTTTCAATGTAGCATTTCTTCAACCCCCATCCAATATTCCTCAGAATGTTTTATTCTTATGTGAGATAATTAATATTAGCAAAGCCAGGGTTACAATATACCTAATACATTCATGCAGGGTTCCTCTTAATCAATTGTCTCAAGTAAAATAAAACAGGCATGTTGGATGGGTGGGGCTAAAGCTTAAGAGGGTGTGAACGATGCTGAATGGGTGTAGACAAAAAATGAGCTATTCACTCGATACCAAAGTCCATTTTTCAAAAGGCAGTTTACAAGTTGATCAACTTTCAAAGCAGAATTACTTTCCCATTGTTCCTCAACTACAGTGTTTGATATACCAACTTTGTAGCTCTGAGTCTACGTTTATCCAATGTAAAAAACACAATTTCAAATGTTGCTACATAAACCGACTCCAGGTGCTGAGTGACATATGTCTTTACACATGACACTATCAGGAAAGTGAATATGTCAAGTGAAATGGACCGTCCCAAAGCGTGGAGCCAGATGGAAATTCCCGTGTGCAGAATATTAGCAAAGTCAGGGTTACCAGAGAAAGAGACCCGAGGAGGAAGTTAATTACTTGTTTACAGCTTTGGCATCTTCCATTGGGTGCTCCGCTAACAATGAACAGACAGGCACCAGGTGACCAAAAACAGTGTATTTGGTTGCGAGTGGGAGAAAGGGAGAAATAACAGAGAGAGAGAGCTTTTTGTTGTATAAAACAGCCATGGTCTCTATTCACAAAAAAATAGTCCCTACAGCTAAAACCTCAGTGGAAGTAACGATACAAGCTAGTCAAGTCATGGAATGGAATGAAGATAGAGGCCCAACAGGGATGTCTCGGGGCCCTTTCCAGCTTGAAAGTAATACTCATGCCATAACTATGATATCCAGCCACTAGTTACATATACTTTTATGTATTTTTTTCTTTTTACCCGGATGTGTGTGAGAGAGAAGCCTAGAATTAGGGGTTCGTTTTTTTCTCTCTTTCCCTTCATGGCGGCATTCGTTGAGGGGTACTGCAGCATTCTGGTAGCATTGCACGGCCTTGATCAATGTCCACGGGCTGTTCCCCCCCAAACCGCTATTCAGCACAATGCAGGATATCCACTCTGCAATCCACCAAATGACTCCTCACCACAATATCTGTTACAGAGATTCCACTTGAACAGCTATTTTCAGGATTGTTCACTACTCCTTCAGATCCAAGTTACACAACTTAGTTTGAATAAGAGTAGTGGAATTTACCATGTCACAATTGAAAGAGTTGGCCGCTGGTTTAATGGCTATTCCAGCTAATGGGAGGCAGTGATTCCATTGCAGCGTGCCAATGGCCATGGGCATGATGTAAAATGCAGTGGCACACTTCTTTAGTGGTAAAACCCTCTTAATGCTCCATTCTATATGAAAATGCACATAGTTTGTGTCACCAAGTTGGGCAGAACATTGGATTAACCCCAAATCCTTCTGTTATTACTTTAAATGGTCTAACATAGTGCACATGCAGTTATTTATATATGTATGATACTTGTAATATATCTAACCAGATCTCAAGGATATTAGTCACTTAGTATAATCGGAATACAGACTCTCCACAAATAATAATAACGTGTACATACTGTTTTACACATTTCATATGTACCGTACCAGTCAAAAGTTTGGACACACCTACTCATTCCAGGGTTTTTCTTTATTTGTATTATATTCTACATTGTAGAATAGTAGTGAAGACATTAAAACTATGAAATAACACATATGGAATCAAGCAGTAACCCATTTTTTAAAAACAAATCCAAATATATTTTATATTTGAGATTCTTCATAGTAGCCACCTTTTTCCTTGATGACAGCTTTGCAACGTTGTGGCATTCTTTCAACCATGAGGTAGTCACCTGGAATGCATTTCAATTAACAGGTGTGCCATGTTAAAAGTTAACTTGTGGAATTGCTTTTCCTTCTTAATGCCTTTGAGCCAATCAGTTGTGTTGTGAGAAGATAGTTGTGGTAAAAGAACAAGTCAATATTATGGCAAGAACAGCTCAAATAAGCAAAGAGAAATGACAGTGAATCATTTCTTTAAGACATGAAGGTCAGTCAACATGGAAAATTTCAAGAACTTTCTTCAAGTGCATTCGCAAAAACCATCAAGCGCTATGATGAAACTGGCTCTCATGAGGACCGCCGCGGGAAAGGAAGACCCAGAGTTACCTCTGCTGCAGAGGATAAGTTCATTAGAGTTAACTGCACCTCAGAAATTGCAGCCCAAAGAAATGCTTCACAGAGTTCAAGTAACAGACACACCCAAGCATCAACTGTTCAGATGAGACTGTGTCAATCAGGCCTTCATGGTTGAATTTCTGCAAAGAAACCACTACTAAAGCACACCAATATTAACAAGAGACTTGCTTGGGCCAAGAAACATGAGCAATGGACCAGTGTAAATCTTTGGTCTGATGAGTCCAAATTTCACATTTTTGGTTCCAACCTCTGTGTCTTTGTGAGCTGCAGAGTAGGTGAACGGATGATCTCTGCATGTGTGCTTCCCATAGTGAAGCATGGAGGAGGAGGGGTGATGGTGTGGGGGTGCTTTGCTGGTGACACTCTCAGTGATTTATTTACAATTCAAGGCACTCTTATTAACATATATCAAAATACATTTTTACATTACATTTAAGTCATTTAGCAGACGCTCTTATCCAGAGCGACTTACAAATTGGAGCATTGGGGAATAATAACATATTGTATGGAATACATTTGTACTGTAGTGAAGCCGTCTCTATAGTAATGCAAGGTGATACGATATGGACTACAATTATGAATATTAAGGCTATACGCCCTACATGTTACACACATAGACACTCAAGCAGTTATTATTTATTTGGGCATCACACATTATAGTCTTACTCTTATATAGACATCATACACACTCTCATTATATCATATCAATATCAATATATTTCAATATCATACACATCAACCTACTTAGATTTGTTGCACACATAATTTTTCTCAATTTTCTAACATCTGTGGCATTGGCTCATGGGCAAACAGGCAAGGGAATAAAACAAATAATGCTAGAACCTATTTCTTTAATTCTAAATATCAGACATTTGAAAGCTCTAGTTTTGACCTTCATAGTACCTCTGATGGCAGTAACTTTACAAGCACTAATTATGGTGAATTTCCCTTGAGAATAGTATCTTGTTATGGTAAGCGGAATAAGTATAAGTATAGCTAGTTATAATTGTAACGGTTTGGCAGATTATAAAAAAGATCAGTCTTTACATGGCTAAAATAAAAGGAATATAACATATACTGTTTACAGGAAACTCACTCTACATCCTTAGATGAAGTTGCATGGAAAAAGGAATGGGGTGGTGAAATAATTTTCTGTCATGGACAAAGGAACTCAAAGGGTGTGATGATATTGATTAACACACATTTCTAACTGAATTTGCAAATAATCAGGAATGATTCACAAGGAAGGTGGATCCTTTTAAATGTGAAAGTGGACAAAAAAGCGATTTGGCTCATTAATCTATATGGTCCAAATCAGGATGATCCACACTTCTTCGAAAACATTTATACCAATTTATTGAACTTACAGGCAACACATTATCTAATCATTATGGTAGGAGACTATAAACACAGTGAAAGTACCTCAATGGACCGTAAACGAAATCACTCTACAAAAGAACACGTATGAAATCCCAAATATTATGTCCTCTTTTCCATCTCATCCTCTCCCACTGAATGAATATTACAGTAAGGAATTCTTTCCAAATAATATAAATAATTGAAAATTTAAAAATGTACAGAAAGATCAGTGCAAAGGCCAAATTACAGAGGAAGAACGTTTTGAGGGTATTAAATCCTTTCAGTCTGGAATAACCCCAGGGCTTGATGGAATACCAGTAGAGGTATATCAAGCTCCAATTGTTAGATTGTTTTAGCTACTCCTATAGAAATGGTAGTCTGTCAGATACTCAGCAGGAAGGTCTGATTTCTCTGTTATTAAAACAAGACCCAGATGGCAAATATAAAGACCTGTCTATCTAAAAAACTGGAGACCCCTTACACTTCAATGTTGTGATGCAAAAATACTAGCAAAATGCATAGCACTCGGAATTAAAAGGGTTTTACCAGGTATTGTTCATCCTGATCAGACCAGGAATGATATTTATAGTGGATTTTGAAAAGGCATTTGATAAAGTAAGACTGCATTTTATTTATAAATGCCTGGATTTTTAAAATTTCGCTAATTCTCTTATAAAATGGTTAAATAATATATAGCAACCACAGGTGCAAAATAGTAAATAACGGCTACTTCTCAGAGAGTTTTGAATTGTCAAGAGGAGATAAACAAGGGTGTCCGCTGTCACCATATCTATTCGTTATGGCCATCGAAATGCTAGCCATTAAAATCAGATCCAATAACAACATTAGAGGATTAGAAATCCAAGGCTTAAAAACAAAGGTTTTATGTTAAGTCCGTAAGCTAGATCCCTGCAATGTCTCATTAAAGATCTAGATAACTTTTCTGTATTCTCTGGACTAAAACCTAATTATGATAAGTGTACAATATTACGTATTAGATCTTTAAAAAATACAACTTTTACATTACCCGGCAGCTTACCTATAAAATAGGCTGATGGTGGAGTAGACATACTATATTCATATCACAGAATATATAAATAATCTCTCCACAATGAATTTCAATAGACAAAATAGACAAGATCCTGCAACCATGGAGAGGTAAATGTCTATTTATGGAAAAATTGCCCTGATTAACCCCTTAGTTATATCTCAGTTTATTAACTTACTCATGGTGCTGCCTACTCCTGATGATTTGTTTTTCAAATCAGATGAGAAGAAAATACTTTATCTGGGATGCTAAACCAGACAAAATAAAACGAGCCTATCTATATAATGAATATAAATTGGGTGGGTTGCGATTATTAAATATAAAAGCACTAAACCTCTCTGTAAAAGCTTCACTAATTCAAAAGTTTTATTTGAACCCTAAATGTTTCTCAAGTAGATTAATAAGAAAAGCTCATCCATTGTTTAAAAATGGCCTTTTTGCCTTTGTGCAGATTGCCATGTCTCATTTTTGACTAATTGAAAATTATACTTTTTTCAGAGCATCTGTCTTTTTCAAACAAGCATTGCAGAGCTGGCTACAATTTCAATTTCACCCCCCTGAAAATATAGAAATGTATTACAATAAATATTATGGCTGAACTCAAATGTGCTGGTTGTTAAAATACCTGTATTTATGGGAAAGATGTTTGAAAAGGGTATTTTGTTCTTAAATGATATTGTAAATTGTAATGGCAGAGTTATGTCATTCATGGAGTTATCAGAATTGTACGGGAAGGTCTGCTCAATCCAAGAGTACAACCAATTGATTACAGCATTGCTCCAGCGGGAGGAGGTAGGGAACTGGTCTGTCTGCCCAATATAAAGGACCAAAACTGGCTGAGGAATAAAAATAGCATGAATAGGAAAGTATACCCATTTCATTTGCGGCCCAGGATGTTGACAACTGTGCCATACAGATTGCAAAATAGTTGTGAAGAGATTATTGATGTACCGATTCCATGGTACAGGGTGTATGAGTTGATATATAAAACAACGCAAGATTCAAGACTTTGTGCTTTTCAGCTAAAATTATTATATAGAATTCTTGCCACCAAAAACATGTTGAATATTTGGGGCATAAAATCATCGAAGATCTGCATATTTTGTTGTGAGGATACAGAATCAAAAGACCATTTAATTTGGTATTGCCCCCAGGTAGCCTGTTTCTGGTCTCATGTTCAGGAATGGCTGAAAATGCATAGCATTGATCTAAAGTTGACCTTAGAAATAGTACTGTTAGGAGATCTGGAGAGACCGGGGCAGTCAATTACTAATATACTAATACTCTTAGTAAAATTATTATTTTTCAACACGCAATCTGTAGATTCTATTCGATGAGATAGATTGAAATTGTACGTTAAACATCATAGCATAGTTGAAAGATATGTGTTGTGTAGAAACACGAAGTGGGTGGCCAGCAGAGATAGATGGGATGGGCTGAGGGAAGCTGAGGGTTGGGATGTGGAATTGGAGACAAGTGGGAGTGGAGTTGCTGTGTGTGAGAGAGAATGATGGTCAAAAGATAAAGGAAAAAAAAGTAATGATGAAACATAATAAAAGTACATTTCAATTAAACTAAGTGTCAGTGTTTTTACAACTAATGCCGGTTTGCCTGAGGCTGATGCCGTGCAGGTGTTTGGACACATCCATATACACACACTCTCATTCAAATAAACACATACAATAACACACACATGCATGTAATAGTGCCAGACATGCACACAAACATATAAAGTAGACATTGCTGTTATGATTTCAGTTGTCCCTGATGTCCTTTGTTTTAAATGTTGCATTGTTGTTTGCTGTTTTCTTCTGTCTTTTCCCTTTTTCTCTTTAGTTCATTCTCTTGGTTGTTGGTGCATTGGGGGGTTCTTGGAGGTGGGGAATGGAATTAATTGTATTTTATTCTTTTTTTCAGGGGGGGCTGTGGGAGGGGTCTCGAATGGTTGAGGGAGCTATTGGGGAACTGTGGGGGGATCTTGGAGGGTTCGGGTTTCACAAGATTGGGATCATGAAAAAGGAAACTATGACATATTTTATATCACTATGATGCACACGCACCCTCACACATGGCTCTGTTGCGGAAATACGGATACATGTTTGATAGTGTCTTGATGCTGTATTGTTTGTCCTTCATGTTCTAATACTTTAATGTTACCCCTTACTTGTGTTTTTAATAAATAATAAATACATTTAAAAAAGTACAATTAACAAGCATGGCTATCACAGCATTCTGCAGTGATACACCATCCCAGCTGGTTTGAGCTTAGTGGGTATGTCATTTGTTTTTCAACAGGACAATGACACAACATTGCCAACACGTGCTCAGTATATTTGGGAACTCCTTCAAGACTGTTGGAAAAACATTCCATTTGAAGTTGGTGAAGTGGCACTTTTTTAGTTACTACATGATTTAAAAAAGTACAATTAACAAGCATGGCTATCACAGCATTCTGCAGTGATACACCATCCCAGCTGGTTTGAGCTTAGTGGGTATGTCATTTGTTTTTCAACAGGACAATGACACAACATTGCCAACACGTGCTCAGTATATTTGGGAACTCCTTCAAGACTGTTGGAAAAACATTCCATTTGAAGTTGGTGAAGTGGCACTTTTTTAGTTACTACATGATTCCATAGTTTGGATGTCTTCACTATTATTCTACAATATAAAAAATAGGAAAAATAAAGAAAATCCTTGAATGAGTAGGTGTGTCCAAACTTTTGACTGGTACTGTATATTCTGTATTCTAATCACTCCAACATTGTTTGTCCTAATATTTAGGTTTCTTACTGTTTTACTTTGAGGTTTCTTACTGTTTTACTTTGAGATATGTGTTTTTGTTGGTACTTTTTGCCCCTTTTTCTCCCCAATTTTGTGATATCCAACTGGTAGTTACAGTCTTGTCTCATCGCTGCAACCCCGTACGGACTCGGGAGAGCGAAGGTCGAGAGCCACGCATCCTCCGAAACGATTCTGCCAAGCCACACTGCTTCTTGACACACTGCTCTCTTAATCCGGAAGCTAGCCGCACCAATGTGTCGGAGGAAACACCATACACCTGGCGACCAAAGTCAGCATGCATGTGCCCGGCCCGCCACATGGAGTCGCTTGAGAGCGATGGGACAAGGACATCCCAGCTGGCCAAACCCTCCCCTAACCCGGACGATGCTGGACCAATTGTATGCCGTCTCATGGGTCTCCCGGGCTCAGCCGTCTCCAACACAGCCTGGGATCGAACCCGGATCTGTAGTGATGCCTCTAACACTGCGTTGCAGTGCCTTCGATCACTGTGCCACTCTGGAGGCCCAATTTGCGTGTATTGTTGTGAATTATTGGATACTACTGCAATGTTGGAGCTAGAAACACAAGCATTTTGGTTCCCGCAATAATTTCTGCTATATATATGTGTAACTGATTTAATTTGATTTTCGATTTGGAAAGTATGCATGGCAGAGAAGGTTTAATGATGTCAGAGCTTCCAAACTTTGAGTAGCTGTAAAGTAATAACTTTTTGGAGAGTTTAAGTAAAGGAGCACATTATATGCTTGTATTTTTATGAACTTTCATGATTCTTGTAAACAAGATTTACCTAAATGTGCTAATTCTGTCTCTTTTAATTCCTGCATTATGTGTTGCTTTGAATAATATTCTGCCATACTGATCCAGCCATTTACAACCTAATTACTTCCATGTGCAGATGTTTTGTCTGGTATTCGTCTCTGCTGTTTTTTTGGATTAGGATGTGGATAAACCCTTCTCATTCGCTTTGCACAGTAATTGCACCCAACTGCTCTGAGCTAAACCAATTAACTGCCCATCAAAAGTGAATGGGGAGTTGGCGAGTGGTGAGTAGGTGGCAGTCTTTGGAGTTTAAACCCATGGTGTTCTGCCCTAGGTTTATAGGTGATAGTGGTTTGGCTGCTTGTGTTCCACAACTGGTTGAGAGCGGAGGCCATACAGTCAGTAACGTCTTTAAAGAGGGCCCTCCCCTTCAGACAGGCGCTGTGGTGCACTGTTACTGAAATAGATTTACAGGCTTTAATAAAAACAATTTGTGGTCAAACTCCGGGACTGAGGCCCCAGGATTACTTACAAAGAGGAGGCCATAGGCTCTTATTTCATCAGCTCTACAAAGGAACCTCAGACATCAGGGAATATTTTTTTACAAGGTAAATGTAGCTACTCGCTACAGTTGTTCTTTACCTAAACAGGGTTGGGCCTCAGTTCCCTTTAGAGGGTGGTAAATCTGCGAACTCCTCAGTCATAAGACCGTTCTTGACTCCACCCTCTTGCCCTACTATCAAGCAGGTATAACCTACTGCCAAGACAAAGCATTGTTGTTGTTAAAATTGGCAGAGCGTTATTACTGCCCTACATCTGAAACTCCACTACTCTTTTTACCTTTACAAGCAAATAGGTCTGGAATAGATTCAAACTCCCAGATGTTGCTGGTTTAGGCCCAATACCTCTAATGGGAGTCAGACTAGGGAACTTGTGGTTAAAATGTATTGCATCCTCTGTTGCTGTATATTAAGCTCCTGCCTGACTTCCATCAGTAGACACAACTCATGCATCACTAAAAGAGGCCATTAGTCATTTCGGTAATTTGTTTCCGGGATGCAAAAAGAGGGGAATGTGAAAGGAGGAAAGTCTGCTAGTCTCATGAGATGTGTGATGACAGCAACACATATACCCTGCGGTGGGTTGCGGGCAGGGTGGAGGTGGTTGCAAGGATGTGAGAAAACAGAATGAGGAAAACACATACATTTCAGGCTTAAACAGGTCCCAAACAATCAGTGTGACAATGTAGGTTATTTACTGCCCTGCGGAAATAATGCATAATGCCCCGATAGAAAATGAATTAACTCACAAATTAGACCTAGCCCAAAATCCCCTAATCCAAGCCCTTTTCACTACAAAAACATCCATACAAATGGATTCTCTCCAGTTGAACTCCTCTGAATATCACTCACAAACTTTGGTAGGTTGATTTTCTGGTCCCTGACCTGGAGATGTGATCCGACTAGTCATTTCATGCTGGTCTCTTTCTTCCTCCCTCCCTCTCAAGCACATACGCTCACACACACACACACACACACACACACACACACACACACACACACACACACACACACACACACACACACACACACACACACACACACACACACACACACACACACACACACACACACACACACACACACACACACACACACACACACACACACACACACACACACACACACACACCATCAACATGATCAAGCTCACAGTGAATGTAAGCTGAATGGTCATACATCAAGTGTATTGTGGCTGTTATGGACAAAGAGAGCCACTGCCACAGCCAGACATTGAGCCCTACCTTTGAAATGACAATTATAATAAACAGGGTGATATTCGATTTGCCCAACTGTGATGTTGGAAGGCAGGCCAAGCTAAAGCAAACGATAGATATAATGCATTACAATCATTGAGAGTAGTAATAGTGTCCGTTTTGTGTGTTAGCATTGAAAAAGGGCTGCTATATGTTATTCCAACTGTTATGCAACTGGGAGAGAGAAATAATGTGTCATTTATCAATTCAGATATAACTCTGGGTTATGCCTCTATGTGGTTTAGGAATAAGGAGATTTGTTATGAAGTGTTATGCATCTAATATTCCAAGATGGCGTAGCAGTCAGACGTATTTGTCCTTCGTCTTGTCGTGTCCCATGTATATATATTTTTATATATTTTTCTTCGCATATGTTTTTATATTTTTCTAAACCCTTCAAAATACTCTCCTGCAACCTGTCTCACCCAATGTGGTGTGGACCTGCTTTTTATCTAAAGTATTTTTCTTTGCCTCTATTACTGGAATCTCTCCTACATAAACTAGCCAGCTATCGGTCATCAGCTAACCTCAAGCTCGGAAAGCTCTCACCAGTTTGTACAACGCGATTCAACCAGAACATACCGGACCTATTTTTCTCTCCCTATCCCTGGATTCCTATTGCAAGCTCTGAACCTTCTCACCTTCCGACCTTCGCAGCTAACGTCCCCTGAATGCTAGCTGTCTAGAGCACAACGGACTGTTGGCTTACGAGGCCCATCGAATACATTCCGAAGCCACTAGCTAGCAGTCAGCTATCCTTTGCTAGCGGTCATCAGCTACCTTTATCCCAGACAACTCTTGCCAGTCTGTACAGCGTGGCTCAAACCAGAGCTAGTCGGACTTATTCTTCTCCATATCTCCGGATTCCTACCGCAAGCTCTGAATCTATTTTTTTAATATAAAAAAAACATTGGGGGCCAAAACAGGGGGCCAAAACAGACTTTCCTCCGTCGCATCATCCCTCTAAGCCTTTCTGTTAGCCTGCTAGCTCTGTGCCGCTAGCTGCCTGAAGCCACGCACTGGACTTGTAAGATCACCCGGCTACGCATGCTTTTCCCTAACGTCACCATGCCATGTCGATTGCTGTTCTGGTTTGTAACTATTGTTTTATTTCACTGTAGAGCCTCTAGCACTGCTCAACACGCCTCGGCTAACAATTTAGTTCCACCTCCCACACACACAGTGACATTACCTGGTTTAAATGCTATTTCGAGAGACAATATCTCTTTCATTATCACTATATGCACAGGTTTACCCCCACTGTATTCACATCCTACTATACCTTGTCTGTACATTATGCCCTGAATGTATTCTGCAGTGCCCAGAAATCTGCTCCTTTTACTCTCTGTTCTGAACTTACTAGGCGTCCAGTTCTGTTAGCCTTTAGCCGTACCCTTATCCTAATCTTCCTCTGTTCCTCTGGTGATGTAGAGGTTAATCCAGGCCCTGCTGTGTCTACCTCCACTCCCATCCCCCAGGCTCTCTCATTTGTTGACTTCTGCAAACGTAAAATCCTTGGTTTCATGCATGTTAACATTAGAAGCCTCCTCCCTAAATTTGTTTTATTCACTGCCCTAGCACACTCCACCAATCCGGATGTCCTAGCCGTGTCTGAATCCTGGATTAAGACCACCAAAAACCTTGACATTTCCATTCCTAACTATAACATTTTCCGACAAGATAGAACTGCCAAAGGGGGCGGTGTGGCAATGTACTGCAAAGATAACCTGCAGTTCTGTCTTACTAAATTAACCTTTCCAGAAACAAGTCTCTCACCGTTGCTGCTTGCTATAGACCACCCTCTGCCCCCGGCTGTGCCCTCGACACCATATGTGATTTGATTGCCCCCCATCTATCTTCTGAGCTCGTGCTGCTAGCTGACCTAAACTGGGACATGCTTAACACCCTGGCCATCCTACAATCTAAGCTTGATGCCCTCAATCTCACACAATTTATCAATGAACCTACCAGATATAACCCCAAATCCGTAAACACGGGCACGCTCATAGATATCATCCTAACTAACTCACCCTCCAAATACACCTCCGCTGTTTTCAACCAAGATCTCAGCGATCACTGCCTCATTGCCTGCATCCATAATGGGTCTGCGAGCAAACGACCACCCCTCATCACTGTCAAACGCTCCCTAAAACACTTCTGCGAGCAGGTCTTTCTAATCGACCTGGCCGGGGTATCCTGGAATGACATTGACCTCATCCCGACAGTAGAGGATGCCTGGTTATTCTTTAAAAGTGTTCCTCACCATCTTAAATAGGCATGCCCCATTCAAAAAATGTAGAACCAGGAAAAGATATAGCCCTTGGTTCACAAAAACATCCTGTGGCGTTCTGCATTAGCATCGAATAGCCCCCATGATATGCAACTTTTCAGGGAAGTTAGGAACCAATATACACAGGCAGTTAGGAAAGCTAATGCTAGCTCTTTTAACAGAAACTTGCATCCTGCAGTACAAACTCAAAAAAGTTATGGGACACTGTAAAGTCCATGGAGAATAAGAGCACCTCCTCCCAGCTATCCACTGCTCTGAGGCTAGGAAACACTGTTACAACCGACAAATCCACTATAATTGAGAATTTCAATAAGCATTTCTCTATGGCTGGCCATGCTTTCCACCTGGCTACCCCTACCCCGGTCAACTGCCCGGCACCCTCCACAGCAACCCGCCCAAGCCCCCACCATTTCTCCTTCAACCATGTCCAGATAGCTGATATTCTGAAAGAGCTGCAAAATCTGGACCCCTACAAATCAGCCGGGCTAGACAATCTGGACCCTCTCTTTCCTAAATGATCTGCCAAAATTGTTGCAACACCTAGCCTGTTCAACGTCTCTTTCGTATCGTCTGAGATTCCCAAAATTTGGAAAGCTGCCTCGGTCATCCCACTCTTCAAAGGGAGAGACACTCTAGACCCAAACTGCTACAGACCTATATCTATCCTACCCTGCATCTCTAAGGTCTTCGAAAGCCAAGTTAACAAACAGATTACTGACCATTTTGAATCATATCTTAACTTCTCCGCTATGTAATCTGGTTTCCGAGCTGGTCATGGGTGCACCTCAGTCACGCTCAAGGTCCTTAACGATATCATAACCGCCATCGATAAGAGACATTACTGTGCAGCTGTATTCATCGACCTCGCCAAGGCTTTCGACTCTGTCAATCACCACATTCTTATTGGCAGTCTCAACAGCCTTGGTTTCTCAAATGATTGCCTCGCCTGGTTCACCAACTACTTCTCTGATAGAGCTCAATGTGTCAAATCGGAGGGCCTGTTGTCCGGACCTCTGGCAGTCTCTATGGAGGTGCCACAGGGTTCAATTCTCGGGCCGACTCTCTTCTCTGTATACATCAATGATGTTGTTCTTGCTGCTGGTGATTCTCTGATCCACCTCTACGCAGACGACACCATTCTGTATACTTCTGGCCCTTCTTTGGACACTGTATTAACTAACCTCCAGACGAGCTTCAATGCCATACAACTCTCCTTCCGTGGCCTACAACTGCTCTTAAATGCAAATAAAACTAAATGCATGCTATTCAACCGATCATTGCCCGCACCTGCCCGCCCATCCAGCATCACTACTCTGGACGGCTCTGACTTAGAATACGTGGATAACTACAAATACCTAGGTTTCTGGCTAGTCTGTAAACTCTCCTTCCAGACTCACATTAAGCATCTCCAATCAAAAATTAAATCTAGAATCGGCTTCCTATTTCGCAACAAAGCTTCCTTCACTCATGCTGCCAAACATACCCTCGTAAAACTGACCAAAATAGCCTCCAACACTCTACTCAGCAAACTGGATGTAGTCTATCACAGTGCTATCCGTTTTGCCACCAAAGCCCCATACACCTCGCTTCATACTCATCGCCAAACCCACTGGCTACAGGTTATCTACAAGTTTCTGTGAGGTAAAGCCCCACCCTATCTCAGCTCGCTGTTCACCATTGCAGCACCCTCTCGTAGCACGCGCTCCAGCAGGTATATCTCACTGGTCACCCCCAAAGCCAATTCCTCCTTTGGTTGTCTTTCCTTCCAGTTCTCTGCTGCCACTGACTGGAATGAACTGCAACATTCACTGAAGCTGGAGATTCCCATCTCCCTCACTAGCCTTAAGAACCAGCTGTCAGAGCATCTCACAGATCACTGCACCTGTTCATAACCCATCTGTTGTTATGCTGGTGAATGAGGACCCAAAAGCGACTTAACGAAAACAGAGTCTTTATTCCAGTATAAGACAAAAGTAATAATCCTGGATATAACAAGGAGAAAACAAAACAGGAAAAACTTAAATCCACTCGTAGTAGCGAGGACTGACTGGAGACTCGACCATAGACTGCAGGTTGCTTAGGGAAGGCACCGACCGTAGCAGACTAAGACACCTGCTCACACGCAGCATCTGAAGAAGACAAAACACGACAGGGTGAGACCAGGACACAGAACAGCGAACATCATACAAGGATCCGACAAGGACAGAAGCGGAAAACAAGGGGAGAAATAGGGGCTCTAATCAGAGGGCAAAATAGGGGACAGGTGTGAAAAGAGTAAATGAGTGAGTTAGGAGAATGAGGAACAGCTGGGAGCAGGAACGGAACGATAGAGAGAAGAGAGAGAGGGAGGGGGAGAGAGAGGGATAGAAAGAGGGAACGAACCTAATAAGACCAGCAGGGGGAAACGAACAGAAGGGAAAGCACAAGGACAAGACAATATATGACAAAACATGACATCTGTATACAGCCCATCTATCTACCTCATCCCCATACTGTATTTATTTATTTTGCTCCTTTTGCACCACAGTATCTCTACTTGCACATCCATCTTCTTCACATCTACCATGCATTCAAGTGTTTAGTTGCCATATTGTAATTACTTCACCACCATGGCCTACTTATTGCTTTAACTCTCTTATTTGACCTAATTTGCACTAACTGTATATAGACTTTGTTTTATTTTTGTTCTACTGTATTATTGACTGTATGTTTTGTTCATTCCATGTGTAACTCTCTGTTGTTGAATGTGTCGAACTGCTATGCTTTATCTTGGCCAGGTCGCAGTTGCAAATGAGAACTTGTTCTCAACTAGCTTACCTGGTTAAATAAAGGTGAAAAAAGAATAATAATAAAAATAAAAATAAATGATTATATATTCTATACTACCTTGAATGTTCCTACGCTACATTGTTGAAGTATAGTAGCCAGCAGGTGTACATGTCAGATACATAAAAATCAATATTACAAAACCACAGTATTGGTATGGGAATGTGTTTTGGGAATAATATTATGGTGTTATGTCTGCTCCCCACAGATCTTAGTGTAGTCACCCAGTGTATTAGTGCCAACACAACCTATTCTTCAAACCTGTTCCTTTTTCTACATATTTTTTGCTTGAATATATTCCTGAGGTGGTTGGCATGCACAGGCAAAAAAATAAGATATAGGGCTGCGATTTACAAATCAGCTTGACGAGCACACGACAAGTCAAGCAGTAGGGCATGAAATTGCCTGCTTTATCATATCCTAGTGGATAATTGTTTTTGTGATGGGTTTTCTATATTTGCAAAAGGCCAATGGTTAATATGAATGTGTGTTAAGACGCATTATCTAGGTGCTGTTCGAATGTAGCAACAGCTGCCGCTTTTTCAGGTCAATGTCCCTTTCTCCTCTTGTTCATCGCGTTGCTGAGCCAACTTAATCTATGAGACTTAGCACAAGTCATGTTGTGTTAGTGTTTTTGTGTCAGAGTGTGTGTGTGTGTGTGTGTGTGTGTGTGTGTGTGTGTGTGTGTGTGTGTGTGTGTGTGTGTGTGTGTGTGTGTGTGTGTGTGTGTGTGTGTGTGTGTGTGTGTGTGTGTGTGTGTGTGTGTGTGTGTGTGTGTGTGTGTGTGTGTGTGTGTGTGTGTGTGTGTGTGTGCGTGTGGTCGGTCTTAAGCAGCGGTAATAGCACCTGCAGTCCCAGAGAGCTTGTAGACACATAATCATGTCGCTGACTGTTAAAATGTTAAATAATTACTTGTTGCTAATGTGTTCCACATTACCAGAGGTTTTCCCAATATTATGGTGTGGAGAGGGTTAAATGTCACATACTCTACATTACTCATCTCATATGTATGTACTGTACTCTATACCATCTACTGCATCTTGCCTATGCCATTCTGTACCATCACTCATTCCTATATCTTAATGTACATGTTCTTCATCCCTTTACACTTGTGTGTATAAGGTAGTTGTTGTGGAATTGTTAGGTTAGATCACTCGTTGGTTATTACTGCATTGTCGGAACTAGAAGCACAAGCATTTCGCTACACTCGCATTAACAGCTGCTAACCATGTGTATGTGACAAATAAAATTGGATTTGATTTGAAAACATAATTTATCATACCTATGTTTTAATGATCATGCAATAACAGGACATGTTCTCAATTCAGCCACAGTTGATCTCACAGTTCAAATTGTAAATACATACATGTTGAAATATCAGACTTATTAACATGTTTGCAAATGTGCAGGGAGATTTTTTTTTTCTCCCAACAGAACATTAGTCTCTTTGCTCTCTATAAACAAACACGGGCGCGTTTTCATCTTCTGTTGTATATGCTGATCCACTAGTGCTTCCACAGTGTTGATTGCAAAGCCACAGGAGGTGGGTTTAGTCCATTGGTCTGGCTTCTCACAGCTGGATGCTTAGTGTGGGTGTTGTGTTGTGCCACCTGGCAGGGACTTATTATTTTACCATCACACCAGCACTCCTAAAGTGTTCAACGCATCAGGTCACCTCATATTTGTTCCACTCTAGAACGCGCCGATGCGAAGCACATGGAAAAGAACATTTATTCCAACCCTCTCTGCCTCCTGCATTGTATTTACCCTGTGCGCCTCCCTTGTGGAACGGGAACGCTGGGAATGCTCTTTCCTCGCACCGGTCCTCAGCCCCTTTCTGCTCAATTTCTTTTGACCTTACCGAGCTCCAAACGCACAGTGAACAAGGTGACTAGCTGGCTAGAACTAATTGAATTGAAATGAGTCTAGCAGTGTGTATACACTCAGGGTGAAAAGACACCTTTAGCAGCAGTATCGGCCTCTTTCTTTGACCATGACTTCTTCCATGTTGTTGGTGACCTCAGCTCTTGTTACTATAGCTATGTTCTCAGAATGGACATACTGACTCAATTGTTTGTCCTTTTCCCTTCAGTCTGGGTCTCTCTTTCTTTTTGATATTGTCTATGCTCTAATGGGACAAGGTCACAATCGCACAAGGTGCAAAAGAAATGTTGCCTCTGCCAAATAACTCCTCTGACTTGGTACGTGTGTATACAGTCTTTGTGTATTGTATAACGTTTTGTTCTAATACTATCTACTGTTTGCTAGAATATGAAGCTAAATAACAGCTCTGACAGAATTGTATGATTAAGCAATGAGAGAAAGTGTTGTAATCACATTTTATATTTCCGTTAGGTTCCGTCACCATCTACAGTACTTTAATGTGACCAAGGCTCATGGTCCGTGTGGCCATTTCAATATGGCCTCAGTCGGACGTCTCCAGTTCTGAGGCGATTTTCTTCCCTATCTTTAGAGGAGCTTAACCACAGAACTATTGGCCGCCTGCTCTGTGTTTATGTGTTTTCATGCTCTTTTTTTAAGATGAAGATTGAGGCCTCTGCTTGGTTTCCTCTGAAAGGCAGCCTGCTCCTGTGGCGGGTGAGGAGGAGGAGGATAATGGTCTCCATATGTGTGCAGTGCCACATCACTCCTCCCTTCTACGACTTTCCTCTAGATGTTCAATAAGTACACAGGCTTAGCAACACTGAGGCTGCATGAGGCATCTTAAGCGATGCACATGTTGCCATTTTGACAACAGCAAAGCTGCTTTTGCCATGCTGCAATGCAACAATTCAAACTAATAGACGATAATCCTTAGCCCACTCGATATGTGTTATCTGGAAAACTTGCATTTTGAACATGGTTGATGATGCTCATCCCCTCTATATTAATATTACTTCAAACAACCATGCAATTTGTTTATTGTTCCCGCTTCTTTCAGGCATCCTTAAAGGGGCGGTGTATTATTATGAGGGGTTCATTAATATAAATACTAATTCATCCTTTAGGATTACATCTGATGTCAACTGCTGCCACTCATGTCAGTTATACTGTAGTTACTTTGTTTCCCAATGAATTTGCATCACACTTAGAACATTTTACTTGAGAACAGCCTTGGAAGTTTGCGTTTCTTTCATACAATATTTATAAAATACATTTGTCATGGGAATAGTTCAAATCTACCTTGTCATACTGTACCTTTTCATTTAGTTCGCAACTGAAAAAGCAGAGGGTTTATGAAGGTTCCTAGAAGCATTTTGCAGTGGCATTATCCTCCAGTGATGTTTGTTTTCTATTCCCTCCTCTCCTGGTTGGCTGTGAGGTCTGTTTTCCGAGGCTCTCTCCCTCTGCTTTGATTATGTCACGGCTAATCTAAGGGCCTGAGACCAGGCTTAGCCACTGGAAAGGCTCCAGCTATTCTACCTAGTATGAAAGCTAAATAAAATAACATGTTGGTTTTGAGAGGGTTTTAAGTACAATTCATGCTAAACAGCTGTTTTAAGATAAGTGTTCTGTTTACCTACTCCAAATTGGTCTCTTTGACCCCTAATACCCAATTCCTTTTCAAGGAGTGAACATTCTCCAGCAGACCAAGAGTGTGGGTGTAAAGATAATCAGGCTTTTCACACAGGCCCAAAAAAACAGGCAACAAACATCTTAGAGAAGTCAGCCATCTAAAAGTCACACAAACGTTCAACCAACAACAACTTCTGAGTCTCTTGACCAAAAGATAACTGTGTCTAGGCAAGGTGGTTGAGAAAGTTCCTTTTATTACCCCCCCCCCCCCCCCCCCTCAGACCAGTCTTGGTCTAAACTTGAAGGTCTAAGTATTTCAAGTGGATCAGCCTTTGGAATTAAAATGTAGGTTTATCAGAGGGGAGGAACTCTGAGCAAAGCATCTCTATTCCTTTCAGGATCAGTGCTTTTAATAGATGATAGCCATCAGTCATTTTCTCTTCCTTGTCATACTCACGCACCACTTGATATACAGCAAATACCATCAGCTCCATGCTTGATTGTTAGATAAATGGTTTTAACGTTTGGTCAGGTACACTCTTTCCCGATAGGAGAACCCTTTGACCCCTTTTTGGTTCCAGGTAGAACCCTTTTGGGTTCCAACACAAAAGGGGTCTACCTGGAACCAAAAAGGGTTCTCCTATGGCAACAGCACCCTTTTGGAACCCTTTTTTTCCAAGAGTGTATGCCCAAGCGTGCAGTTACCCTGGGGACCCAGAGCTAATGCCAACAAATAATACCATTGTCTAGTTGTAGAAAGAAAGGAGATATTTATGACATATTGGGATACATTACTGTTGACAAAACCACATGATATACTACGTGCTCTGAAGTAGTTTAAAGTGACAAAAAAACGAAACAAACGAGCCATGATGTTGCCACTTTGCTCTCAGAGCATTGAATACGATTTGGACACGGCAGTGAGTAAGGTGTCTTGCAACAGAGTGAAAATAACTCCCTGGCTCCCAGTATGGTACACTCTTAGAGAAAATGGTTCCAAAAGGGTTCTTCGGCCCCATTTTGGTTCCACATAGAACTGTTTTGGGTTTCATGTATAACCCTCTGTGTCAAGGGTTCTACATGGAACTCAAAAGGGTTCTTCGAAGGGTTCTCCTATGGGAACAGCCAAATAACACTGTTAGGATCTAGATAGCACCTTTTTTTTCTAAGAGTGTACCAGAGCCTCAGGACACAGAGCCCAGCATTGTTCCCTCACAGCGTCCCTGTTCTGGGAAGTAGAGACTGCTAGATTAAATCAGCCTCCTTCCACACCCTCTCCCTTGCCTCCCCTCCACCTGCAGCGCATGTACCTGGGCAGCACAATTTAATATACGGCCAAGTCGGTCAGATGAAGGGAGCGTTAAGGGGAGCTCACTGGTGGATGATAGATGAAGGGTCATGACTAAACCCTACACTAGAACTAAGGTCAGAGATGGGAAGGAACAGAACATATTGTACCTGCTGCTCAATCTTCAATCTTTCGGGACAAATCTCCTGGATACACTAAATAGTGGATGGAGAAAGTGCTGAGGTTTTCCCTGTGCATATGCATTGGTGTGAATGTGATTTTATTCTGAGTCATTTGTATTCACACGCCTTGCGTGTCCAACATCACCCACAGCCCCCAGCTCACTTCACCCCCACATTGATTCTGACACCTGCCACTCCAAATCATAAAATGTTTCCATGACAACCAACTGCATGGGCGGTTGCATATGATATCGAATAACTCTCCTCTCATTCCGTCTTTTTTCCAGAGAATATGTATATCATTTTTCATGCTTACTGGGGGAAAAAAAGTCTTAGTCAACGCAATATATCAGATTAAAACAAGAAACAAATCACAAATTCCTCAATTGCTTTCCTGCAGGAACCCTTTAAATAATAAGAAAAATTAACCTTGTTTCCCTTCAAAATGATATTTGTGCATATGGCACTGCAAGTTCCGCTACAACAATCAAATTCAAGCTGACATGGAAGTCTAATTAGCGTTCTGAACAGATTTTGTGATGCAGGAAGGTGAGAATTACCTTTTTGAATTCATCACTCTTTTCACTAGACATACGTGTCTGTTACATATTTTGGATTTGAGATGTGTTAAATGCAACGTAAAATGATATCAAACATATTTTATATAGCTGAGGCCAAAGCCAGAGCACACAAACATGATTGACAAGCACTAAAATGATTTCAACTACATTTAATGAACCAATTTTTGCTGAATCTGAACAAGGTACAAACAAGGTAATTGCAAGGTAATTACAGCATTGGAAACAATTGGTGACCCCACAAGAGACTATTCATATACTTGTATGGCATTTGATGGAATAGCAATGTACTTTATTGTTCATATGCCTTAATTATAACCATGAGAGGTCCCCTGGAATTAAATGTTTTAACTCTAAATAAGTGACTTATTATTAGGCTTTTAAACATTTGACCTACCTGAGGTTCTAATCTCTCTCTCTCTCTCTCTCTCTCTCTCTCTCTCTCTCTCTCTCTCTCTCTCTCTCTCTCTCTCTCGCTTTCTCTCTCTCTCTCTCTCTCTCTCTCTCTCTCTCTCTCTCTCTCTCTCTCTCTCTCTCTCTCTCTCTCTCTCTCTCTCTCTCTCTCTCTCTCTCTCTCTCTGTTCCATTGTTATGTATGGAAGGTCCTGTAATTATTGCCACTTCCTTATATTCTTGACATAAAATACAATTCTGTACGCACTAGCTACATTTAAAGAGTTTCTTTCCAAAACACTAAATATCCATTTTCAGAAATGTTGGAAAATGAGCTTTTATTGTTGAAAGCACTCATGGAAGAGATTTGTGTATCTAACCATGGCATTGGCTTGCTCAATGACAGACATGTATTTGTTTGACATCTATCATGTAAATAAAAGATAGATTTGTGACATCTATATATGGTATAACTTTTAATGAATCAATAGAGTATTATGAGATCTATGTGTAAAACATGTACATTTGACATGTTAGTAATTTAGAAGATGCTCTATCCAGAGCCACGTACATTTACTGAATTAAACTTAAGGTAGCTGGGTGAGACAACCACATATCACAGTCATATGTCCTGAATATGTCCTGAATACAATCATTCCATTCCAACAAACATTGAATACATACCTAATATTTATGAATACAAAATATGAGAACAGTCATATTTGACACAAACATGAAGGTACCCATAACTAATTATTTCTGGTGATATAATACAAATTAGTTGATATAGAGTTTTAAGCTTTTCATTTGGTGATGTGGAAAACAGTACGAAAAGATAGTGGCTTCCAGAATAGGCTTCCAGGGAAGCGCTAATGGATGTACAACTCAATTCAACTTATGTACTAATTTGACAAAAGGCCTATTTGTTTTCAATCATACGTTTTTTTTCACTACTTCACTGTCATCACAAGATGACCAGCTGTTGGCTGCATTTAGTCTGCTGCTTCTAATGGATTGTAAGTTAAATTACAACCTTTTCATTATTCAACTGGGGGAAAATATATAAGCGTTCCTTTACATCACTCAAGTAAGATTTTAATGAGCTGTTTAATTAAAGGCTAATTGAGGTGAATCCATCAGAAGTCCTAACGTTCCTCAACAAATTGCACAGCCATATTGTGGGGTATTAATGCTGTCTCTGTTCTCACTGTTCCTCTGCTACATGGGGCAGTAATGGCTGCCCAGTAATCGCAAAGCCAAAGTCAAATCCAAAGTTTAGCATTGTAATTTTGGAACTGTGACAGAAAAAAAAATACACTCTCCATAAATAATAAAGAGGTCCTAGACAATTTGACCTTTATTTCTCTCTCGTCAGCATTACAGGAAACACCTTGGGTAGGAACTGTGTATCTTGGCTCTGAGAACAATATTTGCATGAAATGTATTTGCATCGCAAAATGTTGCGGATCCTATAGCAGAGATGAGAATGAGGTGAAGTGAATACATTCATCACAGTGTGTCTGTAAAAGGATATCATTGTGTGAATATAAAAATAGCATGATGTTAGCATCTTTTTTAATGCCCATCATGAGGAAATGTCTCTAAAGTGCTATAACACTTGATTGAATAAATTGTCACATAGCAGTAGTTAAGTACACATTCAAGTGGCACAAGTTCTAATTCAGAGATCACATCCACTGAAAAGCCAGTGTCAGATTCCCTCTTTAAACCAAGAACTAATTACTACATGAAACTAAGTGATTAGAATGATTAATAAGCTTCTGTCACGTGGCTTGCACTGAAAAAAATACTTATATTATTCATCACAACTATTTTTTATTTTTTTGACTAGAATTAAGATAATCTGAAAATATATGATTTTGGAGTTTGAGTGGCTGTGAAGTGGAGCAAATACTATAAACCCTCTCTCAAGAGTAAGGATGTGCAACTACAGTGCTGGAGGACTGCAAAGGGAACACAACATTATATAAATGTTAGATCCTACCGTATAGTCCACCACGAACCCTGAGCTAGAAAATCCATGTTTGGCACATATTTTCTTCTTTGGTAGCAATATATATTAGTCAGCAGTTGTGTGCAGTGAGTGGCCATGGATCCATATTTAGATGTAGGCCCTATAGTCTAAATGGATCCATCTTTAGATGTAGGCCCTATAGTCTAAATGGATCCGTCTTTGGATCTAGGCCCTATAGTCTAAATGGATCCGTCTTTAGATGTAGGCCCTATAGTCTAAATGGATCCATCTTTAGATGTAGGCCCTATAGTCTAAATGGATCCGTCTTTGGATCTAGGCCCTATAGTCTACATGGATCCATCTTTAGATGTAGGCCCTATAGTCTAAATGGATCCATCTTTAGATGTAGGCCCTATAGTCTAAATGGATCCATCTTTAGATGTAGGCCCTATAGTCTAAATGGATCCATATTTAGATGTAGGCCCTATAGTCTAAATGGATCCGTCTTTAGATTTAGGCCCTATAGTCTAAATGGATCCGTCTTTGGATGTAGGCCCTATAGTCTAAATGGATCCATCTTTAAATGTAGGCCCTAGAGTATAGTCAAAATAGATTCATCTTTAGATGTAAGCCCTATAGTCTAAATGGATCCATCTTTAGATGTAGGCTCTACAGTAGACTACCTTGATTCATCTTTAGATGTAGGCCCTACAGCCTAAATCGATTAAACTTTAGAAGAAGGCCCTATAGCCTAAATGGAATACTCTTTTAGATGTAGACCCTATCGTCTAAATGGATCCGTTTTTAGGTGTGGGCCATATTGTGTAGTCTAAATGGATCTTCAGATTTAGTCCCTATTGTATAAATGGATCCATCTTTGGAAGTAGGCCCTGTAGTATATTCTTATTGGATTAATCTTTAGATGTAGGCCCTATAGTCTATATGGCTCCATCTTTTGATGTAGGCCCTATAGTCTAAATGGATCCATCTTTTGATGTAGGCCCTATAGTCTAAATGGATCCATCTAAGATGTAGGCCCAATAGCATCGTGTAATTTGATCCTTCTTTAGATGTAGTCCCTATAGTCTAAATGGATCCATCTTCAGATTTAGGCCCTATAGTCTAAATTAATCCGTCTTTAGATGTAAGCTCTATAGTCTAAATGGATGTTTCTTTAGATGTAGGCCCTATAGTCTAAATGGATTCGTTTTTAGGTGTGGGCTTTTTTGTAAAGTCTAAATGGATCCATCTTTAGCTGACGGCCCTATAGTCTAAATGGATCCGGCTTTAGATGTTGCCTGTTTTGTATAGTCTCAATGGTTCCATCTTTAGATGTAGGCCCTATGGTGTCGTCTAATTGGATCCATCTATATATGTACGCCCTCGTGTACAAATGGATCCATCCTGTAGTATATTCTAAATGGATCCAACTTTAGCTGTAGACCCTATAGTCTAAATGAATCCATCTTTAGATTTAGGCCCTATAGTCTAAATGGATTCATCTTATAGTCTACATGTGTATTGGTTATGCTGGTCCCTGGACATTTGTTGCGTACATTAAGAACAGCACAATTGGGAGGTCAATCATTTTCATTGCAACAATACATTTTTTTAACCAATCCCTTAATATTAATCTAGAGACAGCACCAACTGCATGTGCCTGGGGGAAATATTTATTGAATTGTACGTGGATATCTAGCACTTTTTTTGTTCGTCTTGTCATTGGTCATTCCCCATCCTTTCCCATCCAATCTGCCGCCTGTGTCACTTTCCCCACTCCGACTTTCTGGATGTGAAATGTCCTACTGTGGTCACATACACCTACATGATTTATTCTGCCAATGTATTTAATTAAAGAGATTGTTTACAAAAAGTTAAGACAGTGACACATATACCCATGTTGTTCTTTATAACTTTTCCTTTGAATATTATCTCAATAACTATTATCTCAGGACAGAATGCTACAGCATGGTATCATCCGGGGCATTGCATTGCCATATAAGCAAGCAATCAAACAAGCAAGGAAGCAACTTAGGCACACTGTCAGTGACCTAGTGGAATTTTTTTAACAAACAAATGCTCCTCAAATGCACCCAGTTGAATCCACTTTCAGTGGTATACCATTAGTCTTCATCTCCCACTGTCGGGACAACTGCCAGTGGACTCTAGCAGGAATGTCACCTTAAAAATAACTAAAAATGATAGCAATAAAGTTCCCATATCCAAAATGAAAGTAAATTAGCATACTCTCTCATCTGGAATAAAACGGTCTGGCAAGCAGTATCAAGATAGGAATGATAGCAGTAATCTGGCAAGAGCCAACAGTCAAATAAGGTTTCATATCCGGGCTATGGTCTGAGGAAAGCTGGAAATTAATGAATAGATTTCTGGAAGTTGGTGTGTGATTGGGAGTTTCAGCAAATGATGTTTATTTCCTTTCAACATACACTTTGAAAATATGCCCGTTATTACAATGACAACTTAACATAAGCGAGGATGGTTGATTACACTGACAAAATGGCTAGATTTTAATAGCAGGCCTCACACTTAATTCCCAGTATTATCGTACCTCATGATAGACTAACTCAGTGCACATTCTGTCTTGTCATCAAAACACGAAGGCCAGTGTGAGGTGCTTTTCACATGGACGGTCAAATGCACTTATTTCTACTCTGTTGCACAAAATTAAAGGAAAAGCTCTGTTGGTGGGAAAAGGAGGTCAACACATTGTGAGGCTTTTCTTTTGTTCATTTAATTTATATGTCTATCATCTGTGTTGGCCCTTAAGTGCTGGCAATGCTCTTGGGTGCTAATTTACATGTATAAAACTGAAATTTCATGCTTACTAATTCTGAAGCCAGTCCACTTTATGTACAGAACATGCACCATATGATCATGGTGTCTCAGGTCATATGACCATATATGACCCATATTTAAATCACTGTCACATTAATGACTTCCTTATTATTTTAAAGTAAGGTGGCACCTGTAGCCCTATAAATTGCTGTGTGTCAACAGTTCTCAGACTGTAAACTGTGTGCAGAGGTACGTACAAGGCATCTGATGCAGAATCATTTACTGCAAGGTTTAATGAGGAGTGTGGATAACCCTGTGAATCCAAGGTCTTACTTTAACCATGGTGCTTTATTTCCTGAGTAGGTCCTAAAATAAAAATCTCAATGATGGCCTGAGTATTGAATGATTATTTTTCTAAATAACGTTTTTGGTGTGTCTTTAGATAGTTATACAGTCAGTTATTTACCTATCATCTGAGAGGCTGCCTTTAAGTTACATACAGTGTCATCGGAAAGTATTCAGACCCCTTGACTTTTTACACATTCGTTACAGTACAGCCTTATTCTAAAATTGATTAAAAAAAGAAAATCCTCAGTAATCTACACACATTACTCCATAATGACAAAGCGGAAAACTGTGTTTTAGAAATATTTGCAAATGTAATGAAACTTAAAAACAGAAATACATTATTTTATTATGTATTCAGAACTTTTGCTTTGAGAATCGAAATTGAGCTCAGGTGCATCCTGTTTCCATTGATCATCCTAAAGATGTTTCTACAACTTGATTGGAGTTTACCTGTGCTAAATGTAATTGATTGGACATGATTTGGAAAGGTACACGCCTGTCTATATAAGGTCCCACAGTTGACAGTGCATGTCAGAGCAAAAACCAAGCAATTTTGTCAAACGATTGTCCGTACAACTCCGAGACAGGATTGTGTCAAGGCACAGCTCTGGGGAAGGGTACCAAAACATTTCTGTAGCATTGAAGGTCCCTAAGAACAGGGTGGCCTCCGTCATTCTCAAATGGAAGAATGGAAGATGTTTGGAACCACCAAGACTCTTCCTAGAGCTGGCCGCCCGGCCAAACTGAGCAATCGGGGGAGAAGGGAGTTGACCGAGAACATGATGATCACTCTGACAGAGCCTCATTTCCACAAAATGTGGAATATTTTCTGAAGGAACTCTATATGCAGCTAAGCAATTGATAAATGCAATGTGATAACACCTGATTAGCCTAATCTTTGGATTTTTTGGGTTTTGGACAAATGTTTGCCTAAAAGATCACATATTGAAGTTTTATCACACAAGCTTAGGGAAACTCATATGGAGACTTTAGTGCACCACCAGTAAACGTATCTTTCAGAAGTGCCCGCTGTATGTGATAGTACACTCCTTATGGAGTTGTGTTTCAGTCAGTTTTGTCATTTTGCACAGTGGTGTTGTGGCCATTGCATCTATTCACTTCTTAATCTCAAAGATGCGTGTCAAAGTAGTGAAGTGGAGGTATACACCGTATCAATTGATACGGCTGATGGAACAGATCAGAAGGTTTAGTTTCAAATGTTGATCAACTATTATTTCTTCACATTTTAAGTGCAGGATTTGTGCATGTGTTCCAACTCATTGACAGACATGTAGAAAGGGGAGATCTAAAGATGCAAGAACTACACTATATATACAGAAGTATGTGGTCACCTCTTCAAATTAGTGGATTTGGCTATTTAAGTCACAGCCATTGCTGACAGGTGTATAGAATCGAGCACACGGCCATGCAAACTCCATAGACAAACATTGGCAGTAGAAAGGCCTTACTGAAGAGCTCAGGGACGTTCTACATGGTCCCTCTGGAAGCACAAGAACTGTTAATCGGAACTTCATGAAATGGGTTTCCATTGCCGAGAAGCCGCACACAAGCCTAAAATCACCATGCGCAATGCCAAGCGCTGGCTGAAGTGGTGTAAGGCTCACTGCCATTGGATTCTGGATCAGTGGAAACACATTCTCTGGAGTGATGAATCCTGCTTCATCATCTGGCAGTCTGAGTTTGGTGGATGCCAAGAGAATGCTACCTGCCCGAATGCTTAGTGCCAACTGTAAAGTTTGGTGGAGGAGGAATAATGGTCAGGGGCTGTTTTTCACAGTTCAGGTTAGGCCCCCTACAGCATGTAATGCCATTCTAGATGATTCTGTGCTTCTTTGTGGCAACAGTTTGGGGAACAGTTTGGGGAAGGCCCTTCCATGTTTCAACATGACAATGCCCCTATTCACAAAGCGAGGTCCATACAGAAAGGGTTTGTTGAGATTGGTGTGGAAGAACTTGACAGGCCTACACAGAGTCCTGAACTCAACCCCATTGAACAACTTTGGGATTAATTGGAACACCGACTGAGAGCCAGGCCTAATCGCCCAACATCAGTGCCCAACCTCACTCTTGTGGCTGAATGGAAGCAATTCCCCACAGCAATGTTCTAATCTAACATCTAGTGGAAAGCCTTTCCAGAAGAGTGGAGGTTGTTAAAGCAGCAAATGGAGACCGACTCCATATTAATGGCCATGATTTTGGAATGAGATGTTCGACAAGCAGGTGTCCACATACTTTTGGTTATGTAGTGTAACATGGGTTGCTAATATGACTAGGATAATGGCTTTTGCTGCTAGACATTGAAAGAAAGTTGAAAGAAAACCAATAGAACAGGAGAATATTTATAAAAAATAATTGCCTCCACGTCTCTATGGTGGGATTTTGGCTATAGGCTACTTTGAAGCAAGGAAATACATGCCTTTTAATATGAAGTAAAACCACCAGGCTTCAAACAATTAAGGAACAGGAAAAATATAGATGCTAATGATAGGCCTAACAGTCTTTTGGTAGATGGAAATGCTTTCCCAAAAACCTTCTCAATTAAATGTTATCGTGCTACAAAGTGACCTATACCTATCTGGCAGAATGATATCATGATTGTTTGCATCAATCCAGTGGCCATTTGTTGTGCCAACTCCATCTCATGTGCTACAGAAACACCGCTAACCAAACAACAGTGATAGGTGCCTGCACAGTTGAATGAAAGGCTGTACAAAAGAAATTCAAATGCCTCTAAAAAGTAGATCTGGGAAAAATGGTTTAAGCATTGTTATGGACTAAAAAAAGAGAGTGAAAATCTACAACAAATACAAAAAATCAGAAACCTGTGACTTTCTTACTCATTTATCTGTTTCAATAGTAGACCTATTATTAGCTGACTTTGGATGGCCTGACTGAAAGAACAATATGGCATTTAGAGTGCATTCGTAAAGTATTCTGACCCCTTGACTTTTTACACATTCTGTAATGTTACAGCCTTATTCTAAAATGGATTTAAAAAGAAAAATCCTCATCAATCTACACACAATACCCCACAATGACAAAGTAAAAACAGATTTTAATATTTTTTTGGAAATGTATTAAAAACAGAAAAACATTATTTACATAAGTATTCAGACCCTTTGCTATGAGACTCAAAATTGAGCTCAGATGCATCCAGTTTCTATTGATCATCCTTGTAATGTTTCTACTTGACTGAAGTCCATCTGTGGTAATTTCAAATGACGATTTGGAAAGATACATGCCTGTCTATATAAGGTCCCACAGTTGACAGGAATTGTCCGAGAGCTCCGAGACAAGATTGTGTCAAGGCACAGATCAGTGGAAGGGTACCAAAGAAATTCGGCAGTATTGAAGGTCCCCAAGAACACAATGGCTTCCATCATTCTTAAATGGAAGATGTTTGGAACCACAAAGACTCTTCCTAGAGCCGACTGGCCAAACTGAGCAATCGAGGGAGAAGGGCCTTGGTCAGGGAGGTGACCAGGTGACCAAGAACCCGATGGTCACTCTGACAGAGCTCCAGAGTTCCTCTGTGGAGATGGGAGAACCTTCCAGAAAGAACCATCTCTTCAGCACTCCACCAATCAGGCCTTTATGGTATAGTGGCCAGACGGAAGCTACTCCTCGGTACAAGGCACATGACAGCCCACTTGGAGTTTGCCAAAAGGCACCTAAAGGACTCAGACAATGAGAAACTTTGGATGAAACAAGATTCTCTGTTCTGATGAAACCAAGATTGAACTCTTTGGCCTGAAGCGTCACATCTGGAGGAAACCTGCACCATCCCTACATACAGGTGTGTGTAACTCCCCACATACAGATGTGCCAAGCTTATTGTGTCATACCCAAGAAGACTAGAGTCTGTAATCACTGCCAAAGGTGCTTCAACAAGGTACTGAGCAAAGGGTCTGAATGCTTATGTAATTATGTTTTTGGTAAATTTGAAAACATTTCTAAAAACCATTTTTTTCTTTGTCATTATGGGGTATTGTTTGTAGATTGATAAGAGGGAAAAAAACAATTTAATACATTTTAGAATAAGGCTGTAACATAACAAAATGTGGAAAAAGTCAAGGGGTCTGAATACTTTCCAAATGAACTGTATACATTTATGTGATTTAGAGTGTATGTCACTGTTTCTCATATCATTTTTCACATATGGTACCTTTCCTTCACCGGGTGAGCCTTTTGTGATGTTTTTGCTAAATTAGCCTATACCCACTTCTCCAGGCACCACTACATCACTGATTTAGCACTTTCTTAGGCCAGGATTCAATATATAGCGCAACGCACTGGACAGCCGACAATGGGGCTTTAAATGGCATTTTCTCTGATGTTCACAGAGATCACCACATACACGGTAAATGCTGTGCATGTCAAGCATGCTGAAACATGGATCTAACACGGATCAGATTGAATCCAGGCCTTAGATCCATCTGGTCTGTATCTGCTATTGTTTCCTTTTGCAATCTGACCTTATTATCACAGAGATAACACATCTCTGCCTGCAACAGTTGTTTTTCATGGGAACACAGGCTCTGACTTTGGATCATGGACATTCCTCTCTCTCTTTCCAACTGTGGTAGTTAAACTACTTTTGGCCCAAATACATTTCCCAGAAGAGGTTGAAGATATGAAAACATGATTTTCACATGATCTTTTATTCCTTTCTTCACAGAGGCCCTTATCAATATCACAACAATGAAGTGATGCAATTAGCTGAAATATGGACCAAAAAGGTACAAGCTATTTCAGAGGCTAAGATCTGAGTAAGAAATTAATAGCGATACAGTGACTACAGCTAAATTACTGTGGTTGACGACAGATATAATTGTTCACATGTGATTAAATGTATGCAGATACATAAACATTAGGCAGATATTTAATCTCACCAGATGTCAAATTAATTGGTTCTTTGACTGATGATATTAGTGCTTGTGTCTATTAACAAATCTTGTATGAATTAACATGTTTCTGACTGCTTTATAAAGATTATAACGCACGCATTTACTGAATATACTATTCAGTAAGGACTGAATCCTTTAGATGTGTGGTAATTGAATCTTGCTTAAATCGTGCATCGATGTTTCAGTGACAGTACTAGCCAGGTACAAAGCACGAAAAGCAGTGTCTGTCCTCAGTGTAATGTACCTTAATCTGTAGTTTTAAAAAATGGATGATATTTCTCATTGAAAATATCGTAAAATCAAACCTAGCTAAAACTCCATGTCAGAAAGTAGCTGTCTGGTAGCATAGTACATCAGTCCCCTGGAACAAGCAGTCTTTTCGATTGGTGAAACAACGTGACTGAAATTCCCACGTTTGCCAACAGTAAGAAATAATGTGCCTGTTGAGAATTTATAAAACTGATAAAACTGGATATGTTTTATTTCCAGCAAGTTGAAGTTCTCTGTTATAAAGTAGAAAAAAAGGTTAGTATTCAATTATTCATGAAAAATACCTTACAGTACATGACAACACATTTAGCCTCTGGGCAAATTGTAACACGGAAACATGCAAATACACCAAATTGATGAATCACTTGATCTACATTTTAGAATTGTTTTGAATGGCAGACTAGCTACTTTCCCAACTTGGACCAATTAGGAGCCTCACAAGAATGTACGCAGATGACACTTTTAAAACATTGTGCAAGATCAACTGTGGTCAGTCTCATTGCTGAGTAATATAAATAGCCTAGTTGGTTGGTCAAGATGGAGTTGAACAAAGGAGTTGAACGAACATGAGATAATGCTCTTGACCATTGAACAACTTTTGATTTGATTTGTTAGTATCACTCACTCACCATCCATTAGGTTACTCATAGTCTCAACACTTTTTTTTATTCTGCCACTCTCTCCCGTTCTTTCATTGATTCAACCTTATGTGTGGGTGAAATTCTTGCAGCCATCACTGATTCACGTAACTGTTGTCGGTGAGATATGGAATGTATATATGTATGTGTGCGTGCAGATGATGTGAATCAATGTATGGGGATGACAGACTGTACTGTAGGAGAGGAGAGAGGCCAGGGAATTAAGCCAATCTGACATGTTTAGCACAGCATTTTACCACACCCCCATCTTCTCCTCTCCTTCCTCACTCCCTACCCAGAGATCGCACAACATGTATTGCATGAGAGAGTAACTCTCACACAGACCAGGCCCCAGCCTCTGTAGCCATTCTCATGTGTAGATTATCTCCAAGGTGGTGCGTAGACAAGGCAGACAAATTCAAATATATGTTCTTCCACTGATTGGTATTTTTACCGATCACATCAGATCTTTTCGGAACTGATCTGATGGCCAAAAAGTATCTGATTTGTCTGTCTAAACTGTCTACACGCAGCCCAAAAGACAGACGGTGTCAGATTATGTGAGTTGGAGGCAGTGTGGTAGAAGGAAGATTTTAATCCATGTAACTCGTGATGGTTGTTTGGATGCATCTCAGAAAATTGAATTGTTTATGTGCAGTTGTGCACACACTCAATAATGTATTTACTGCAGTGCAAATTTGATTGAATTTCCAGCCAGACATAGACATCCTCTCTCTCTTCACCCCTGTGAAGCCTAGCCACAGCGGGAGTGTGTGGCTGGGAGATAACGAGGCTTGTCGAGCACCCTTGATAGCCATGCTACGATAAGATCCAGTTGCTGTCCATCAGGCCAGCTTGTAGCACTGGCTGTCATGAGCATCCAAGGAAATCTGTCAACAGCACAGGCTTGTCATATCACTGCCATTACACAGGCAGCATCTGCACAAACAGGTCCTTCGGAGGATTCATCACACTGTTAATATACAGTTAAAGTCGAAAGTTTACATACATCTTAGCCAAATACATTTAAACATTTAATCCTAGTAAACATTCCCTGTCTTAGGTCAGTTAGGATCACCACTTTATTTTAAGAATGTGAAATGTTAGAATAATAGTAGAGATAATTATTTAATTCATCTTTTATTTATTTCATCACATTCACAGAGGGTCAGAAGTTTACATATATTCAATTAGTATTTGGTAGCATTGCCATTAAATTGTTTAACTTGGGTCAAACGTTTCAGGTAGCCTTCCACAAGCCTCCCACAATATGTTGAGTGAATTTTGGCCCATTCCTTGACATTCCTTGACAGAGCTCATGTAATGGAGTCAGGCTTGTAGGCCTCCTTGCTCACACATGCATTTTCAGTTCTGCCCACAAATTTTCTATGAGATTGAGGTCAGGGCTTTGTGATGGCCACCCCAATAACTTGACTTTGTTGTCCTTAAGCCATTTTGCCACAACTTTGGGAAGTATGCTTGGGGTCATTATCCATTTGGAAGACCCACTTGTGACCAAGCTTTAACTTCCTGACTGATGTCTTGAGATGTTGCTTCAAAATATCCACATAATTTTCCTTCTTCTCGGTACCGTCTATTGTTTAGGTGCACCAGTCAGTCCTGCAGCAAAGCACCCCCAGAACATGATGCTGTCACATCCCGTTCACGGTTGGGATGGTGATCTTCGGCTTGCAAGCGTCCCCCTTTTTCCTCCTCCTGGTCATTATGGCCAAATGGTTCTATTGTTGTCAGACCAAAGTAATTTCTCCAAAAAGTATGATCTTTGTTCCCATGTGCAGTTGCAAAACGTAGTCTGTCTTTTTTATGGTGGTTTTGGAGCAGTGGCTTCTTCCTTGCTGAGCGGCCTTTCAGGTTATGTTGATATTGGACTCGTTTTACTGTGGATATAGATACTTTAGTACCTGTTTCCTACAGCATCTTCACAAGGTCCTTTATTGTTGTT
Source organism: Oncorhynchus gorbuscha (assembly GCF_021184085.1). NCBI lineage: Eukaryota > Metazoa > Chordata > Actinopteri > Salmoniformes > Salmonidae > Oncorhynchus > Oncorhynchus gorbuscha. The sequence goes on along the minus strand of NC_060177.1, from coordinate 34,468,357 downwards.
CTGGGATTGATTTGCACTTTTCGCACCAAAGTACGTTCATCTCTAGGAGACAGAACGCGTCTCCTTCCTGAGCGGTATGACGGCTGCGTGGTTCCATGGTGTTTAGACTTGTGTAGCATTGTTTGTGCAGATGAAAGTGGTACCTTCAGGCATTTGCAAATTGCTCCCAATGATGAACCAGACCTGTGGAGGTCTACATTTTTTTCTGAAGTCTTGGCTGTTTTCTTTTGATTTTCCCATGATGTCAAGCTAAGAGGCATTGAGTTTGAAAGTAGGCCTTGAAATACATCCACAGGCACACCTCCAATTGACTCAAATTATGTCAATTAGCCTATCAGAATCTTCTAAAGCCATGACATCATTTTCTGGAATTTTCCAAGCTGTTTAAAGGCACAGAAAATGTCTGACCCACTGGAATTGTGATATAGTGAATTCAGTGAAATAATCTGTCTGTAAACAATTGTTGGAAAATTACTTGTGTCATGCACAAAGTAGATGTCCTAACCGACTTGACAAAACTATAGTTTGTTAACAAGAAAATTGTGGAGTGGTTGAAAAACGACCTAAGTGTATGTAAACTTCTGACTTCAACTGTATTTCAGGTTGATGAAACAGGGAAAATATCTCTCAAATCACCCCCAAACTGAACAGTTCTGAAGGTTACAAGAGACTTAGTGCCCTGTATTAAATGTCCGGGGGGGGGACCTACACGTACAGTACACTGTAACAGAACTGGACTGGCCTTGATATTGGAATCAGTATTGTGTATCTATTGATAGCACTCTCATGGCACAGTCCCATAGTTACAGTGGTTGGTTGAAACAATCATGGGTGATCTTAAAGAACATGATGTGCTACATAGTACATACTATGACATTTCAATGTGCAGTCAGTTGCACGTAGGACTAGGCTATGGTCTTTAGAATATCATTTTGAAAAGAAAGGTTTGACCATTTTGTGCTCCTACAGTTTTGATGCTCCACAAGGTAGTTCCCCTCGTCCTTCTCCACCTCTGTTCATTGGATAAAATGGGTTACGAAGGAGTCTTTTGTTCAAATTAAATATAATGTGTCTCTTTGTGTTATCAGCAGACTTGCTGGTAATGACACACCACAATGGTGCATATTCATGTTGTAATTGTAAGCTACCTGGCTTTCCGATTAGATCATTACATAATTTTTCCCATTATTGCTTTTGGGGTCTTTTCTCTTCTCAGCACCTGACTAAGGAAAATGACAACATGGTGGCTATTGTTTGAATGCTAACCTGCTGGTGTCTTTTGTTGCTTCTATATGCTCGAATGCAATCCTGTTAGGTATGAGGACAAGCAACTTAAGGCGCAGACAAGACCTTTTTGGTCTCCTGCTTCTCCAACTCCCCAGGGGTCCAGGTCGACTTATATATTAGCGTGTTTTTTTTCTTCTCCAAACTGAATGAAGGAGTGTTCCTTGCAGTTAATTGCCTCCTCCCCTAAGACTCAACAAGAATGCATGCTTCATTTGAACAGAGGTTCAACGTTCATCCCAAGTCAATGTGATGATTGGTAATTTTTCCCAAGTTTCTCTTGTTCTCTAATATTTTGGGCCCCCCTTTAGTCATATCATCTGAATGGTCAAAAATGGTCCAAAAATGATCTAGAGAGTGCTTCCCAACCCTAGTCCTTGAGTACTCCCAACAGTACACACTTTCATTGGGCTGGGAAACACTGATCTAGAGACTAGATTAGAAACTGAGCCTAGGGAATTTTACTTTTTTGTTGTAAACTTTTTGCAGTGACTGATATTCATCCACAGAAGTACATCCTTTGAAACACTATTCCAGACTATGACGAGCTATGGGACATGATATAGCGGTGCAGACATAGTAGAAAATGAAGCCATCAGTACAATCTCATGACCCGAGGCAGAGAAACACAGAGAGTACGCCAGGAAAACTCATTCATCCCAGAGCGAATATACTTCTGATCCAGTTCTGGGCAAATGAATGACTTACCTGGAAGCAATATGCTGAGCATCTCTCCAGGTTATGATACCTGCTCCTCACCTAAGGGAGTGGACAGGGACCATTAACAAAGGTAAACAAGGACTATCACCAGGTATGCCATAGCTTTGAACAGAGTGTCGGTTTTATTGCCCTGATCTGCAGGCATGCTAATGTAAGGTCGGGTTTAAGAAATGTTTTTCCTTGGACACCGCGATTTCAGATAGAGGTAAGGTTTAATTAGAGCAACCGCAAATCTTCGGGGACAATGAGGTGGAAATCACAGGCGCAGAGAGCTGGCAGATGCTATGGCACCAAACTCTAAACTGAGGAGATAGAACAGGAACCCCTGCACTTTATTCCCAGAGCAATAGCATCCGGTATCAAAATAAAGGTAATCTAATTGCAGTCCCACACTAATATACACCAGCATGCTCACTGGAGAAACTCTGAAGTACTTGACCAAAAATGCTTTGATTGAGTGTTGAATTTCTTGAAATGGCAAACAAAGAATGGCAAAAATGAAAATGCTCATTATGCTCTTTACATAAGTCATCCTCTGTACCATTTAGTGCACTCCATTTTCGAGACAGAAATGTTTGCGCACCTTCTATGTTGAAGTACAGTACTTCATGAAATAGGCAGAATACACACAATATCACAATATTTACGTGTGTGTTAGGCAGTGAAGAAAGCGAGAAGCAAGGATTGTATCCCAGAAATTATGTTTCTGAATAGCTCCTGCTTTTCTCATTAGCCTATTCCAGGAATGAGCCAAAATACTGTAATGCTTTTCAGAAGTGAGTTGACAGAGAAACCGGCATGTTGACTTTATATCTGAGGCCATGGGCCAAAGCAACTCCTCCTGTCTAGACATTTTATGACAGCAAGTTAAAAGAAACCAAAACAAGACCCCACAGTTTTCATGTCACCTGAAAAGCTGCTTTTCCAAAATAGCACACCAGCCTTCATGGTTCACTTCTCCGTCCTATTTGAGTTTACAATGGAAAGAAATACCCAACACTGGGCTAGAACACAAATGTATAGCATTAACAGAGTATTTATTTTTTCAGAGGAATCTGTTAAACTTTTTGTACTGTGACATGGGAAAATGGGTTTGTGTTAGATTCTGCATGCAAAATTTTCTCAAGTGAGGACAAAGAAGAGACATTTTGTCTATCCTGCACCCACTTGCATGCACAATTTACAGACTGTGGGAAGACACATGGAGAACTATTGGCTAAATAAGTGCAAAAATACAGACCAAAATTTGACACTGGCCGTTGGGATGGATACACTACCAAAGCGCTTTCTTGAAGAAACATCATTTTTTATCACTGTGAGGCTTGACGGTCATTTTTGAACACATAACAGACTGAATCCCATTGCATGTGTCCTTTTGTCTTCAAAAAGTTCCATCTTCTCCTCATTTAGCATGATAATAACTTTGAGTTGTTCTTGAACATGAATCCAGATTAGCTGGTGTCGCTCTGAATAACACGTATCAAACATCTTTCATTTTGTATATTGCGTTGTTGGAACAAAGTGTGAAGCTGACTGTGAGGAAAAAGAAAGAGCATGAGGGGAAAAAAAGCTGACTGACTGACTCGTCGTCCTTTTCATTATTTACAGATTGACCTAGCAGTCTTTCTTTCCATCTTGTTCTCCTCTCATAAGGACTGGATTATCCTATTTGGTTCCAGGTAGACCACAAAATATGAGCATGCCGGTACCAGATTTTCTGGCACTGAGCTACTCCCCCTTTATCAAACTGACTCAAAGGATCATGGGAATATACACACGTGTGCTCAGGTACAGTCCACTTCAGAACATATGAGGAGAACTGTATTTTTTAAATATATCTGTCATGGGTATAGTATAAAGAAAATGTCTTTGCTTAGATTTTTTTTGAAAAATCGATAAACAGTTTTGCTCTCACAAGAACCTCATTTATGGGAGCAAGTAAGACAGAAAATAAATTGCGAAATCAGTTTTCACAGCCAGGAATTGAGAGCTGTGATCTATGTCAGGGCCAGGACTTTAAAACTCAATTTCCAGAGTAATATATTTCTAATTCCCTGCCTGGGTAAATCACTGCTGCCTGAGAATGGGATATTAATAATCAGACTCCAAAGGAACCAAAGAGTGAATTATGCTTTTAAAGATGGATTACCGAATGGTGTGACTGTGCTGGTTTTATTGCTGTAAAAGAGAGTCACTTTTTTGTAATTGATTAATCCAATGTGCAAGCAACTGTGTCCACAGCAAGGTGTGACATCTTCATAGACAGATAACCAAAAGGAATATGTCTCAAACTCAAGACGACTGTTGATGATTTGTTTACAGATGACCACACAAGCACTATGGACAGAAAAGGGATCGGATTTAGTTCAATAACAGAGTCTGTACAGATATCTTATAAGTGTTCCAATGGAAACCAAAGGGCACGCTTATAGAAGTACTAATCAGTGGGAACAGGGGACGGGTGTGTGTAATGAAAGTTCCGGAGGGATCCGTGACAGTACAAGCTTTAAGACCAATCGCAAACCTTTCATTCAAATAGAATAACTGGACCAAAACCAATGGGAAAGACATGAGAGGTTTCAGAGAGTGCATATGTGTACAGCAAGAGAGCTTTTGAATTGTGTCTCACTTTGCAACCTGTTACCTGTCTCAGCAATGACAGCCCTCGTTCCCTCTACCTGATTCGCACAAGCAAAGCATATGGGCCATGCCAAGTGATCACCATGTGCCATCTGGGGTGTTTCCAGGTAAAACCACCGAGGCTTCGTAATAAAGAAGGTAGGATACTGTGCTGTTCTATAATGTTCTCCCACATCATTCAATCTGATCGAGTTGGAAGCATTTTTTCCTCACCTCCAACCTCCCCATTGAATCCCCTGAACAGGCCTATGAGGCATTGGATCTGTGCATTTGGTAGAAAAGCCTCTTTATACTGTCAGTTTAAAGTGAGAGCCTGGGGTTTGACTTCTGTGACCACATAGGACAAGCCTGGGGTCACATATCTGTACAGACCCAGGAACTTGGTGGATGAAGGGGGTCAGGTGGTGCACACTGGTGGGGCATCAGCACTAATAACATTGCCTCGCTCCCATCACTGTTGACAGATGCAACTTGGGGTTAAACACTGACTTAGACTTATCGATACATAGAAAAATACAGCTGCTCTATTTTATAATCCTTCGTCATTTCTCTCATGAAGTGCAGAGCAATGGATTTGCTGTGCATTTCTGGAGTTATTACGTTTTCAATGTGTTCTCAATATTTTCCCCCCTTTCCACCCCGAATTCAACAGTCGTCAAAGAAAACACAAAGATAGATTCTGAGACCCCTCGGAACTCATTAGGACTTCTGAACTTCCAGAAGTGGATCATGTTTAAAACATTCAGTATCTCTACAGCAACCAAAGAAATAGACCCTATTCATCTTATAATTCCTCGATCCAAAATAAATGTTTTATATGAGTCTTGAGTGAGGTCAGAATTATACGGCTATAAACGTTATTCATGTGATATTAAATGGTCTTTGAAGGCTTGACTCTATTAAAATGTGTCATTACATATCATGCAACTTTCAAGAGGAATCTATGGGCAGTGTATTTGATGAGGCTGGCTACAGAACATGACAAGAGATAAGTGAGAGAGTCATAGCAGAGGTTCACACTATCCTTCACCTTTGATCTTTCATTTCTTCATGCATTGTAATGTGAATTATTTTCCTTGGTTTTGACATCCATTGACAGTGCCTTCAGAAAGTATTCATACTTGATTTATTCCATATTTTGTTGTGTTACAGCCTGAATACAAAATGTATTCATGTTTTACTGCAGTGGGCTAAATCAGGGTCACACAGAGTGATTGTTGGTAGTCTTAAACAAATCTACTTTGAAACAAAAGTATACACCTCAAACACATGGTTATGGCCTTAAAAAAGAAGACACCTGTACCATGTCAGATATAGAATTGCAATGAATTTAATTTTGAGTTTGCATCCCATTACACTTTATATACAGTACCAGTCAAACGTTTGGACACACCTACTCATTCAAGGCTTTTTAATTTATTTAGATTTTTTTACCATTTTCTACATTTTAGAATAATAGTGAAGACATCAAAACTATGAAATAACATGTATGGAATCATGTAGTAACCAAAATAAGTGTTAAAGAAATCAAAATGTATTCTATATTTTAGTTTCTTCAAAGTAGCCACCCTTTGCCTTGATGACAACTTTACACACTCTTGGCAGAGAGTCACTTCCCCAGTCCATAACGATTACAAGCATACCCAAAACATAATGGTTAGTATTGTGGAGTAACTGCAGTGTTTGAGCAACCTCAGTTCTCCTATCACAGCCATTAAACTATGTAAATGTTTAAAAGTCACCATTGGCCTCATGGTGAAATCCGTGAGCCATTTCTTTCCTCTTCGGCAACTGAGTTAGGAAGGACACCTGTATCTTTATAGTGACTGGGTGTATTTATACACCATCCAAAGTGTAATTAGTAACTTCATCATGCTCAAAAGGATTTTCAATGTTTGCTTTTTTTAACCCATCTACCAATAGTTACCCATCTTTGTGAGGCTTTGGAAAACCTCCCTCGTCTTTGTGGTTTGTAACATCGGCGCAGGGAGTCAGGAAGCAGGTGCAGTTAGTTTAATAATAATGAACGTAGAACAATACAAAACAAGAGAAACATCTGGCAAGTAATCTTAACCAATACTGCCTGAAGAGTGATGCTAGGGAGTGCTAGATAAAGGGGGGAGGTAAAGAAGGTAGTGATGGAGTGTGCCTCATGATGGTCCGCAGGTGTGGGTAATGAAGGGTTGCCAGGACCGGTGGTTAGTAGTTTGGGGATGTCGAGCACCGGAGACCCCCCCCTCCCCCCGACTCCAGAATGATGCCAGAATAATGGCGAAGGTGGAATTCTCGGATGATGTTGGGATCTAGAATGTCATCCACTGGAATCCAGCTCTGCTATTCTGAACCGCACTCCTCCCAGTCCACCAGGTACTGGAGCTGATCCCCACGATGTTGGGAGTCTAGGAGTGATCTGACGGCATAGGCGGGGCTCCCCTCGATGTCCAAGGAAGGAGGGGGGGGGGGTGTTGTTGGTCCCCTGGCATTAGCCTGGGGACCAGGAACTACCAACCTGATGAGGGAAACATGAAAAGATGGTGAGATCCGGTAGTTAGTGGAGAGTTGTCATCTGTAAATGACCTCATTGACCCTCTGGAGGACCTTGAACAAACCGGGGACTCAGCTTCTTAGTGGGCAGGCGGAGCGGGAGGCTCCTGGTGGAGAGACAGATGCATTCACCAGGAAGGAACACGGGAGCCTCGATGCGGTGGCCATCCGCCTGCTCTTTCTGACTGCGGGCCGGGGCGCTGGAGTCTCAGGTGGGCATTGTTACGTACCTTTTCTGCGCACCTGGACCACTCGTCCACTGCAGGAGCTTCGGTCTGGCTAGTAGTCTTCGGAGTCAGGGCCAGTTGATAACCCAGCACACACTGGAACGGAGTCAGCCCGGTGGAGGAGTGTCGCAATGAATACTTGCGGGCCCACTCCCCCTGCCGGTCCTGGCAGTGACTCCTCAGGAACCTGCCTAGCTCCTGGTTCATCCTCTCCACCTTCCCGTTAGATTGAGGCCGGTACCTGGAAGTGAGGCTGACCGTGACTCCCAGCTTCTCCATGAAAGCCTTCATACACCTGATGTGAATTGGGGGCCCCGATCGGAGACGATATCTTCCGGAAGGCCATATTGCTGGAAAACCTGCTGGAACAGTGCCCAGAGAGCGGTAGGGAGCCCAGAGATTGGGATGAAACAGCATGATTTTGAAAATCTGTCCACAACCACCAAAATGGTGGTGAAATCATCAGAGGGGAGATCAGTGACAAAATCAATGGACAGATGAGACCAGGGACACTGGGGCACGGGAGGGGGAAAGAGTTTACCTGCTGGAATGTGCCGGGGAGATTTAGATGGAGAATATATTGAACATGAGTTGACATAGTCTGCAACGTCCTGTGCCAAAATGGGCCACCAGTAATTCTCAGAAAGGGATTGAATGGTGCAGGTGATACCTGGTGTGCAGCGGTGAGGGATGTGTGTGCCCAGGTCAGCAACCGATCTCTGACTCCCGTGGGAACGTAGAGGTGCCACGGGGGCAGGTGACAGGAGAGGGTTCCCACTGCAGAGCCTGGCAGATGTCCAACTCTACGTTCCAAAACATGGGGCCAACGAATTGGGAGGACTCATTGATGGGCTAAGGGACACTCACAGGGCCTTTCACTGACGTGGAACCACAGGTGCTGGAAAGCAGGTCCTCCGACATCCTGGTCCACATGAGGTAATCACCCTCTCTGTCCAGGAGATGGTGGGATTATGGAGTTGGAACCATGGGAGGCCAAGGATGACTTTGTGCACGGATGCAGACTTTGTGCACTGAAAAGGTGAGTGGAGCTGTGCCGTGCGTAATAGTGCCAGATCCCAATGGTTGCATATCCACCGCTTAGACCGGAAACAGAGAGGACAGGACAGGAGAGGAGTATAATGTGATGTGCACGGAGGAGGCAAGGGCCTGGTCAACCGGACACCAGGCACTCGCCCCCCTCTCTGCCCTCCGAAGATGGATGGTCAAGGACCCCCCTGAACAGAGTCATGAACCCCTCCGCCTCTCCTCTCTACCAGACGGCCATAGTCCACTCCAATGCCAGTCCTGTCAGCAGGGAAATAGGCATGGGGGCTCCCATCTGATGAGTGAAATAGAAGGCCCACCGGAGAAGGAAGCAACGGCACTTGGTGGAGACCCATCATATTTGTCCGGGAGGGGCAAAGGGGCATCGCTGACCTGGGCGGACTGTTGGATGGGCTGGGGTGCTGGATCGCTGGGTCAACTTGTGGTAGACTTGTGGTAGAGAATCCGCTTGTTGGAGGTGACGCCCCTCGAGGAATGTCGAGACATTGATGAATGGTGAGGACCTCATCCATAGCCGTCCCCAGTTGTGCCAGCTGGTTGTGGTGTTGGTGAAGTAGGTGTCCCTGTTCGCTAACCATCCAGGAGATATCCTGATTAACTGGTGCTTCTATTTGTATAGATAGTATTCTGTAACGTTGACGCAGGGTGTCAGGAAGCAGCTGCAGTTAGTGAGTTTAATAATACGTAGAATAATACAAAACAAGAGAAACGTCTGACAAGGAAACATAACCAACACTGCCTGAAGAGTGATGCTAGGGAGTGCTAGATAAAGGGGAGTAATCAGGGTAGTGATGGAGTCCAGGTGTGCCTCGTGATGGGGTGCAGGTGTTTGAAATTAAGGGTTGCCAGGACCGGTGGTTAGTAGACCGACGACGACGCTGGCCGGAGAGGGGGAGCAGGAGTAGAAATGACATGGTTGAATCTGTGTTTGAAATTTCACTCCTCGACTGAGGGACCTTGCAGATAATTGTATGTGTGGAGTACAGAGACGAGGTAGTCATTCAAAAATCATGATTGCGCCGTTATTGCACACAGATTCCATGAAACTTATTATGCGACTTGTTCAGCACATTTTTAGTGGTGTTATAACAAAGTGTTTGAGACTTATTGGCTCAATACATTTCAGCTTTTCATTTTTAATTAAGTTGTAAAAAATTCAATAAACATAATTCCACTTTGACATTATGGGGTAATGCTTGTTGGCCAGTGACACAAAATCTCAATTTAATCCATTTTGTTTTCAGGCTGCAACACAAATCATGTGGAAGAAGTCAAGGGGTGTCAAAACTATCTGAAGGCACTGTACATGTATTGTTAGCCTCTGTGGAGATGTAAATTCAATATATTTCTTGGAAGTTAGAAATACATTATTCATCCTCATGTACAGTAACTGACTATTGAATTGAATCATTACTGGAAAATGTACAGTATGTAACCACATCATAGCCTTTGAGCAGCCTAAATTCCTATACATTTTATAAAATGGGAATCTGATGGGAAGGACTTAATAATCTACCTCTTTAGCTGAATAGCCCACTATAGTGAAATCAAAGTACTATAAAACCGTAATGTTCTTTTGAAGACTGTTGTTGTGTCTGTCTCCCATAGTAGTGGTGTCAGTGTTCCTGTATTCAGCTGGTGGTGTGAGTCACAGCCCTCCCTGAAGGTCCTAGGTGGCTGTGGCTGTGACAGGGCTGCTGGGGATCAAGGGAGCATGGCCTGAGAGTGGCTGGAGACAGGAGATAATTGGGCAGAACGTTGCCCAGTGTGGCAATGTGGCCACCCAGGGGCTCCAGCACTAATCCATCACTCCCGTGAGGGGATTAGTCAAGGGATCACTATCTCTACTCTCCCTCCATGGCACCAGATCTACTGGTGAGCCACTGAGGGTTTAGACTGCTGGAGCTAGTCCTGCAGCTAAGCGCTTGCCCTCCCAGTGCCCGGCCCCGGACACCACCAACCTGAACCTCCACACAGCGCCAAGCCTCACTGCTCTGCCCCCCCAAACACACATTCATACACCATATTTTGTCTGGAGGATGAACCTTTGACAGAGTCGTGACTGGTAGTCAGTTATCCGGTGCCAGGTGAAGTTTTCAACAGAAGCATTTGATATAGCAATTTAGATCTGCCTCTCTCTTTGTCTTCCCCCTCCCTCTCACTCTCTCACTGTCCTAACAGGATTCACAAGGTGCCTTTGTCAGGGTCCAGACCAATAAGATGTTCAGCTGCTACCAGGGGTCAGGGGTCACAAGGAGTAATTACTGGAAAAACAGGTTGTAAATTGAGGCCTGTGTCACATTCTGTTTTAATTATCTAAATAAGTGGTTTCACTTTTCTTTCTAACCATTAAAGGAATACGCCTCTGGGTTCTGGCGTTATGAGAACAAATGTCTATCATTTACATGAGTTTCCCTTTGGAATGCTTTGTCTGTCGACGTCTGAACAATTCCAATCAGACCCCTGCTGGATCCAATTAAATGACTTCTTCAGTTACAATGAGATATTCTAACTTCTAAATCTATAACGCTGCAGCAATGGGAAGTCGACATACCAAATAAGAAATATATATATATTTTTTGTTAATGTATTGTAGCTCTGAACATTTACTGATTTGTCAGACATGGATATTAGCATTGCAGTTATTCATTTCTGCAGTGATGTTTTTGTTAAATCTCAAGACATTTAGAGCTAGAGGTTGTTTGCTACGATTTCTCCTCCAGCACCCAAAATATTTACAGGTCTGTATAAAAAATATATTCAGCATCTGTATGAGGTTAACGGGGAAGGGTTGGTGATGAATGAATGTATGTTCTGGCCTCACTATTTCACAACGTTAATATTCTCCTCCTCACATAACAATCAGGAACGGTTTGGAATTTTAAACATCCTCAGACCAAGGGCTTCATGACGGACAGCTGTCGTTCTGTCTTTCACCCACCCTTCTGTAGGGAGTAGAAGGGTCTCTCTCTCTCTCTCTCTCTCTCTCTCTCTCTCTCTCTCTCTCTCTCTCTCTCTCTCTCTCTCTCTCTCTCTCTCTCTCTCTCACACACACTCACACACACACGTGTGGTTTTAGATTCAAATGCACTGTAAAGAGCTGAAAATAGTCTTTAAAACCTTTTACTATTGTCTTGTTTGCCACTGTCAGACTCCAATGTAATGCTGCCTGATGCTGATGTGATTACAATGAACAGTCAGTCATCTCAGAGAAGCCTGGAAAATGAGATTTGGCATGAAAGAACTCCATCAGCAGAGTGGTTGGGTGGAACTGCGACAGACAGGAGAGAGTGAGGAGTGTGTCGTGGGTAGGCCTACCTACATTTAAAACACTGGCTTGGCCTGTGTGTTCACCCTCCAGTCAGCATTAAGCAGGCCTAATGTATTCCTCTGATACCCTTAGCACTGACTCTTTCATCTCCTTTCCGCCTTTCAGCTTAATGCCTCTGAATACCAAATGTACTGTACATTAAGAACACCTTCCTAATATTGAGTTGCACCCTCCCCTTCTGTCCTCAGAACAGCCTCAATTGGGCTGTTCTAAGGCACTGCATTTCAGTGCTTGAGGCGTCACTGCAGACCCTGGTTCGATCCTGGGCTGTAATCACAACCGGCCATAAACGGGAGTCCCATAGGGGGGCAAACAATTGACCCAGTGTCGTCTGGGTTAGGGGAGGCTGGGGTAGGCTATCAATTTAAATACAAATTTGTTTTTAACTGACTTGCCTAGTTAAATTTAAAAAACAACATAATAATATTATATGTGTATGGACTCTACAAGGTGTGGAAACTGTTCCACTGGGATGCTGGCCCATGTTGACCCCAATGCTTCCCACACTTGTATCATGTTCTTTGGGTGGGGGACCATTCTTGATAGATCCGGGAAACTGTTGAGCGTGAAAAACCCAGCACCATTGAAGATTTTGACACAAACCGGTGCGCCTAGCACCTACTGCCATACCCCCTTCAAAGTCACTTAAATATTTTGTCTTGCCCATTCACCTTCTGAATGGCCTACAGCCATAATCCATAGCCATAATCCATGTCTAAAAGTCTCAAATTATCTCAATTATCTTAACCCCTCTCCTCCCCTTTATCTACACTGATTGAAGTGGATTCACCTGATCAGTCTGGAAAGTCCTAATGTTTTGTATACTCAGTGTATGTTTTTGTCCAATATCCCAATCATCATACTGCAGTTTCCAAGACATGATTTTGAAAGAGCTGGCTAGGTTACGTAAGGACATGTCAGGCATACTGAGACAGACAGGGAGACAGGCGTCCAATCGCATCAATTACACGCGTGAAATGTACTGCGGAATATGCAAGTCAGGGAAATGGCGTCTGGCGTACCACAGCTGGCCGGCCTGGCTTTGTGGGGGCAGAGGAGTGGTGAGACATACATCCCAAGCTGCATGGTGTCATTAAAAGAGCTGTGTGGCTTTGAGCAGTACCATAAAAATTCCTGGCCACTGTGCATCCCTTACATCACAAGTTCATCAACATCACTATTTATAGCACTGATTTACTGCATGTGGTCCTTGGTCTAGGAAGTCTGGGATGATTTTCCTCCCCTCTTGTGACGTGTATATGGCTATGAGACCTTTGTTGGTTTCAATTAAGCTCATGTTTAATCCTCCCCTGAATATATTTTCTATAAAAAATGTTTTACATCAGATGCACGTCCAATTCCTAACTCAGAGACAGACAATCTATTAGGATAAGGTAAGACCCAGATGCAGACCGTGTCAAATTAACAATGTTAATTACAGCAACAGGGGCAAAGATACAGGATGGCAGGCAACCTCAGGGTCAGTGGCAGGCAGATTGGTCGGGCGGGCTCAGGGTCAGGACAGGCCAGGGTCAAAACTAGGAGGACGAGAAAAGAGAGACTGGGGAAAAGCAGGAGCTGATACAAAAAATGCTGGTTGACTTGACAAACAAGACAAACTGGCACAGACAGACAGATTATACAGGTATAAATACCCAGGGGATAAGTGGGGAAGATGGGCGACACCTGGAGGGGGGTGGAGGCAATCACAATGACAGGTGAAACAGACAGTACCCCCCCTCTGGGCGCATACCTGGTTGAGCGGAGTGCCGGCGTTGGAATTCAGAGATGAGGCCTGGGTCAAGGATGTCCCTAGCGGAGACCCAGTACCTCTCCTCCAGGGCCATAACCCTCCCAGTCAACCAGGTCCTGGAAACCCCTGCGCCGAGGTCGAACCTCCAGGAGACGTCTCACCCTGTCAGCCGGTTGGCTGTCGATGAGACGGAGGAGAGGGTGGGCCTGGGAACAGGAGACAAAGGGCTGTAAGACATGGGTTTACATCTAGACACTTGACAATTAGGAAGTATACGGAGGGTATGGGGCAACAGAGGATGAACAGCAGAGGGGCTAATGATCTTGGAGCAGGGGGGAAAGGTTTCGCTTCCAGGGGTGTAGCCGTGGGGCTATAGCAGCATGCCAGCACATCCGGCTTAACATCCTTGGGTACCAGTCGGTTTTGTGGAAGCGAAGTGGCCCGGGCCTCCTCCCGAAGGTCCTGATACCCTGTGGGAATGGCGGAGAGATCCAGGGCAATTACCCCCATCAGAGCTGATTTCAGGCATATAGAACGCCCGTCCAGCGCTCTAACATTCATGTGAAAGGAGAAGGGTTGAATGGGGATGCCCAGCTTGGATGCTAGGGTAACGTCCATGAGACTCATATCGGCCCCCGAGTTGATGAGTATCTGGAGAGACTTGGACTGGTCGAGTAGGGGGAGTAGGAGTAGTGAGTAGGCTGAGAAACAAAATTGTCCTTAGGACCCACCAGAGTACTCATTCCTACCAATGAGTTAGGTCTCTTGAAGGGACAGGTAAGACACATAATGACCGGCAGTACTGCAATACAGGCAACTCTGGTTGTTAAGTCTGCGTACACATTTGGCTGGAGACAGCCTAGCACTGCCGAGCTGCATCGGCTCGGGGAGAGTTAAATCAGCAGTCTACGGCTCTCGGAGGAACTCGGGTAAGCTCAAATCTCCTCATTGACGTAGACGGCGGGGACTTCTGGAGTCCATCAGATGCAAGGTGGGATCCTTGAAGTGTTTGGAACAGCAATCAGAACTCTTCTCCCATCTATGTTCCCGTAGCCGTCCATCGATCCGAATGGTCAAAGTGATGAGTCAGTCAAGATCCGTCGGTAGTTCCGGGGCTGCTTAACTTCCTCTGATACTCCGTGCAGGAATGTGTCTAACAGCGCTTCCGGGTTCCAGGAACCCTCCGCGGCTAGCTTGCAGGATTTCCACCGCATAGTCTGCCACACTGTGGGAGTCCTGCCGAAGCTGGAATAACCTCTGAGCAGCCTCTCTTCCGGACACCAGAGCCTCAAAAATATTTCTCACCTCCGCCTCGAATACCTCCAGACTGAGGCAGATGGCAGATTGTCTCTCCCACACTGCCATGGGGGTAATGGGGAAGATGTGCGACAGATCAGGGCGTGACACAATCTTCGTCTTGAAGTCACGTGCCAAACATTGTGGAATTGTTTGAAGAAGTGCGATACAGAGAGATGGTTATCTCAATCTCTATGTCAGTGTTATGTTTTGTTGACAACCCGGATACGAGGTCATGGGCGAGCACGTCACATGTTTTGAATATTCCAAATAAGTAGTACTGTAGTTAGATGAGGGATCTCCGCGCATTCCATTGTTCAAGTCGAAATGTCTAGCTACTTGTTTTGCAAAAAATGATGTAAGCACTGGTCTAAAAGAATCACTGCCGATACTAAGTAAAGTGCAAGAGGCAATGCTTCTCCTTCATACCATATAGTTTTGGTAAGTTCAGAAAGCTAAGTATACTGAATCTAAATAATTGTAGTAATCTGCAGACAAGCGAAACAGCAGTATTAAGGTCTGTGCCAGTCAAGGCTTTAATCAGTGTAATAGCCTTCTAAGAGCACTGAGATGTGGGACATTAAACTAAATGACACAGGTAATGACTTTGTGTTACTGCATTACTAAAGGCAACTGGTGCCAGCAGAACCATGGATCTATAACACTGGCTCATTACGTGACCCATAATGCAATCAGACGACCTTTCTGTCTTAGGTCTAGGTTCTATCACTCTGTGAAAGAAGGGAAAAGGATGAAGAGAAGTTTGTTGTCTGCAGATGTTGTTCTACAGTGGCAGCTCGGATCTTGCTTTGACACACTGGCAGAAATTAATGTTGGTTTGTATAGCCCTGTGCCTGCACTAAAGCAAAGCAAAGTCTGTGTCAGAGGAAAGAGGTATATTTTTCTAATTCCATAGTGTGCTAAGATACCTCTTCATTTGAGTGGTATGACACTCTGTATGCATAACAGAGCCTTCTGGGCCTCTCGTTGTTATAACCCGACCCAAATAAGCATATTTTATATGTCAGCTCCTGTCTCGCTGCAGTGAACCTGTCAACATTTTACTATGACTGTAATGTGTACCCAAGATATGTTTCAGCTCTTGTTTATTTCAGTGTCCTACTGTCAATAGCTCTTGAACTCACAGCGGCTGTACTGAGAGTGCACTGTGCATAGAAAGAGCAGTGTTTATGAAAACACAGAGTTAGACGATTTCTAAGACACATGTTTGGGAGTGCCACGGTGAAACGGACAGGAGGCAGTCAGGAGTACACTATGAGAACACTATTTTGGTGTGAAATCAGGTATTGCAGTAGGGAGAGGTGTGGCAAGGCATCACACACTCTCAACAGGCGAGCTTTATTAAAATGTATCTTGCCTCTTGCAAGGTTATCGGGGGAATAATCCCCCCCCAAAAAAAAGCTCTATTTTCCATACAGCTGACTGAACTGCAATTTCAGAGATTACAGATCTTGTCAGATGAAATGTTATAATTCGCCCAAAACCCAATATGTTCTGAAGTACTGGCAAGTATCTAGATGTTCCTTGAAGATGGGAGCACATAATATAATACAGTTATTTCATAAAAGTGCTGTCACCACAGAGGTTTAAATGGTAATTGTCCCATGCGAGACGTTTACCTTTTTATATATATAACACAGTTTTTCATTTTCATTCAGTCTTTACTCTCCTCTAGTGAATCTGCGCCAGCTTGCCATATTCGTTGGACTGTTTATAAAATATATGTTCACTCCGTGTTCATGAAATATAAAGAACAAACCTTAACTTTAACAAGCATATAACTCAGTTGAAGGAGTAGATGGAGGAGATGAAAAGGACATTCTAGCACACTACTTAGCTCTTAACCCTGTCCACTAACGCATCACATGCCGCAGGGAGGGCCGGAGGAGTATCTATAGCTCTAATTGGAAATTGTAACTAAATCAGTGGCTGAAAAAAAGGTAAACCACCCAAACGTCAGAATAAGGCTTCAGAATGATTTCTCTTAAAATATATATATTATAGCGTTATTTTACCAGGTAAGTTGAGTGAGAACACATTATCATGCACAGCAATCACCTGGGGAATAGTTACAGGGGAGCGGAGGGGGGATGAATGAGCCAATTGGAAGCAGCAGCAATACTAGTAACATGTCTTTAATATGAATGACCTGGATGATGACACTGGACTCATAGCTAAGCCCAAACCCCAGATATAAGTTTGCAGTATCCCTGTTCTGTGTAAACGGTTGATCTTTTCAATAAAGGGAAGTGCCTAACACATTTCAACCAACACTTAAGTGACAATAATGTACATTGATTATGTGTCTGTGGTTGAGTTACAGTAGGAACCCACACAGTATTGTCATAGAAGGGTAGAAAGATAGGACACCACTACTGTGACACTAGGACACCACTACTGTGACATACTGCATGTGTACTTAGTGTATTAGCTGCTATTGACATTGTGAGAGGTAGCTGAACCTGCAGTTATGTGCATGAGACAAAAACAAGAGTTTGATTTGTATGTGCATCTGTAAGAAGCAATTTCAAAGAAGCCTGTAAATAGTGCTAGTGGAACCACTGGGACATAAATGGCTTCTTCTGCATAATTGCTGTGAGTCTTGAATTGTACTACGCCTTGATTGCATGTTTAGTATGGGGTCCATTGAGACCTTCTATGTAATTTAGAAACTGCCGATAGCATTACATTTTTCTACGACTACGAACTGGAGGTTTTGTTTTCACGAGTCGTGAATAACAGCCATCCTGTGATGGTGGCCCAGTGAGGGGATTCATGTAAAAGAGTGTAAAGGGAAATTATACACTCTGAGGGGAAATGAAATGATATCCCAGGCTGCATCAGTAATTACATGCTGGGAGGGACTTTAGCATGTCGGATGACATGAGGTGGCTCCGCCAAGGAATGTCTCTGAAGCGCCTGGCTGGCTGACTGTTTGGCTCTGCTCTGAGTGACACATAGACGGCTGGACTTTCTCCGTGCTCCAGGATAAAAGACAGGCCTATCACATCATCTCAAGAGCGCCACGGAGGGAAGGGACAAAAGGGAAAACTTAATGAATATCGGGGCCCATGTAAATATGACAATGGTACATCTCTGGTCATCAATTTGGTCAACACTCTCAAGTTGTCCCCACACTTTAGAATTCTCCCTACCCCCTCCCCAGTTCAGCTCAGCTGCTATTGAGCCTACAGCTCAACTCTTGGCAGGAGGCATAGTGTCTGCCAAACCCTGCTGAGAAAACCCATGGAGAATTTGGTGGGAGGTAGTATGAAGGAGAAGAGAGATTTTCAAAGCTCACTGGTGCATTGATGCATCTCACCTCCAGCTGGGTAAGTTGAGATAGACCACCGTAAATAACCACAGGAGAGCCTGTATACCTGGCTTCTAAAGATGGGGCAATAATCACCTGATAGTGATGACTAGGTTATTACTCTGCAACTTATGGCGCAATTCCACCAGAGGAACCAAACCGTGCTGGGCCGTGCCGGAGCCAGCACTAACCAGCCTCGTTGGTTCTTGGTTGTTTTCCATTTGCAGTGGAACTGGAAACAGGACTAGGTTTCTCGCAGGAAAAGCTGCTAGTGACATTTCTATGTATGGAGGAGGGAGACGTACTGTGGAGTTAGCCTGGCTATTTTGTGCCATCCTATTCATTTTTGTTTGGTGGGCAGGAAACAAGAGGAGACAGCTGAAAAGAGACAGAGAAATACACAACGTATCATCACGTGATGAGACGATCACTTCAACCAGTTGACAGACCAGCTTATGCGTCAAGAAGAAATGCTCAGGAGAGAGATGTTTATCTGTTTAGCTGGCTGTTGTGTATCTGTCGTTGTGAATTGTTCAAAACTTATTTGGAATGAGGACAGCTACAGTATTACAGTTTCTTTCAATAAGGTACAGTTCTGCAAATACGGTATTACTCTTGCAATAAGCTGTGTGATAGGCCCCTAGGAGGTATGCAAAATCAAATAATTGTATTGGTCACATACACATAGTTAGCAGATGTTAATGCGAGCGTAGCGAAATGCTTGTGCTTCTAGTTCCGACAGTGTAGTGATATCTAACAAGTTATCTAACAAATTCACAACGACTACCTCATACAGACAAATGTAAAGGGATGAATAAGAATATGTACATATAAATCTAGCAAGATGCAGTAGATGGTATAGAATACTGTATATTCATACGAGATAAGTAACGTAGGATATGTGGACATTATTAAAGTGGTGTTATTTAAAGTGACTAGTGATACTTTATCAAGTCCATTATTACGTTTATTAAAGTGGCCAGAATTTTGAGTCTGTAAATTGGCAGCAGCCACCCTATGTTAGTGAAGGCTGTTTAACAGTCTGATGAACTGGAGATAGAAGCTGTTTTTCAGTCTCTGTCCCAGCTTGATGCACCTGTACTGACCTCGCCTTCTGGAAACACTTATTTTTGGCCTTCCTGTGACATCGGGTGCTGTAGGTGTCCTGGAGGGCAGGTAGTTTGTGAGGGCAGGTAGTAGTGATGTGTTGTGCACACCACACTACCCTCTGGAGAGCCTTGCGGTTGTAGGCGGAGCAGTTGCCGTACCAGGCGGTGATGCAGCCCGACAGGAGTGAGTGTTTTAGGTGACAAGCCAAGTTTCTTCAGCCTCCTGTGGTTGAAGAGGCGCTGTTGCACCTTCTTCACCACGCTGTCTGTGTGGGTGGACTATTTCAGTTTGTCTGCAATGTGTACGCCCCAGATGCTCCCTCCGTTTTTTCCTGAAGTCCACGATCACCTCCTTTGCTTTGTTTAGTGAGCTAGCTACACAAAGGTATGCAGACACCTGCTCGTCGAACATCTCATTTCAAAATCATGGGCATTATCATGGAGTTGGTCCCCCCTTTGCTGCTTTAACAGCCTCCACTCTTCTGAAAAGGCTTTACACTAGATGTTGGAACATTGCTGTGGGGAATTGCTTCCATTCAGCCACAAGAGCATTAGTGAGGTCGGGCACTGATGTTGTGCGATTAGGCCTGGCTCGCAGTCAGCGTTCCAATTCATCCCAAAGGTGTTCAATGGGGTTGAGGTCAGGGCTCTGTGCATTCCAGTCGTGTTCTTCCACACCAATCTTCTGTTGTGCACTGGGGCAATGTCATGCTGAAACGGGAAAGGGCCTTCCCCAAACTGTTGCCACAAAGTTGGAGGCACAGAATCTTCTAGAATGTCATTGTATGGTGTAGCGTTAAGGTTTCCCTCACTGGAACAAACCATGAAAAATAGCCACAGACCATCATTCTTCCTTCAACAAACTTTACAGTTGGCCCCATGCATTGGGGCAGGCAGCATTCTCCTGGCATCCGCCAAACCCAGATTCATCCATCGGAGTGCCAGATGTTGAAGCTTGATTCATCACTCCAGAGAAAACATTTCCAGTGCTTCAGGACCTAATGGCGGTGAACTTTACACCACTCCGGCCGACGCTTGGCATTGACAGTGATGATTTTAGGCTTGTGTGTGGCTGCTCGGCCATGGAAAGCCATTTCATGAAGCTCCCGATGAACAGTTCTTGTGCTGACGTTGCTTCCAGAGGCAGTTTGGAACTCATGAGTGAGTGTTGCTACCAAGGACAGACACATTTGACATGTTATGCGCTTCAGCACTTGGCGGCCCCGTTCTGTAAGCTTGTGTGGCCTACCACTTCCCAGCTGAGCCATTATTGCTCCGAGATATTTCCACTTCACAATAACAGCAGGGCAGACATTTGAAGAACTGACTTGTTGGAATTGTTGTCTATGATGTGCCATGTTGAAATTCTCTAAGCTTTTCAGTAAGACCTTTCCACTGTCAATGTTTGTCTATGGAGATTGTATGGTTGTGTGCTTGATTTTATGCACCTGTCAGCAACGGGTGTGGCTGAAATAGCCGAATCCACTAACTTGTATATATAGTGTACACATTGTACATACTGTACCTACTGTAGGCCTACACTTCATTGCAGGTGCAGGTGCAATAGCTAGTTGTCCTCAACCCTCATTCGATACTGCAAGAGTCATTTAGCAGAACACTCTTATGAGAGACACTTCTTGACCTGATCAGATAATAATGAATCAACACAATCAACTATATTACCTATACATATGCTATGGTGTTGATATGTGTCCCTTTGACAAATAAACACAATGTTCTGGCTTTTTTGTGATTTTATCACTTTCACAGGCACCAAACTCAACCAACACCACATGGACAACGCCTGAACAACAGAACTACAAGCATGACAGACCAAGCCTGGTACCAAACTTAGGAAATATATATATAACTCAATTTGACACGTATTTAATGCCTTATTTTCGTTGGCATCTCCATTCTTCCATTTGCTTGTGTGGGTTACCTTCAGACAAGTCCTGTGACATACAGTACCAAACAACAGTTTGGACACACCTACTCATTCAAGGGTACTTCTTAGTTTTTTAAATACTATTTTCTACATTGAAAACTATGAAATAACACATGTGGAATCATGTAGTAACCAAAAAAGTGTTAAACAAATTAAAATATATTTTACGTTTTAGATTCTTCAAAGTACGGTAACCACTCTTTGCCTTGATGACAGCTTTGCACACTCTTGGCATTCTCTCAACCAGCTTCACCTGGAATGCTTTTCCAACAGTCTTGAAGGAGATCTCTATGCTGAGCACTTGTTGGCTGCTTTTCCTTCACTCTGCAGTCCAACTCATCCCAACTCATCCCAAACCATCTCAATTGGGTTAAGGTCGGGTGATTGTGGAAGTCAGGTCTTCTGATGCAGCACTCCACCATTCTCCTTCTTGGTCAAATAGCCCTTACACAGCCTGGAGGTGTGCTTTGGGTCATTCTCCTGTTGAAAAACAAATGATAGTTCCACTAACCGCAAACCAGGTGGGATGGCATATTGCTGCAAAATGCTGTGGTAGCCATGCTGTTTAATTAAGTGTGTCTTGAATTCTAAATAAATCACAGACATTGTCACCAGTAAAGCCCCTCACATCACACCTCCTCCTCCATGCTTCACGGTGGGAACCACACATGCGGAGATCATCTGTTCACATACTCTGTGTCTCACAATGATGCGGTGGTTGAAACCAAAAATCGCAAATTTGGACTCATCAGACCAAAGGACAGATTTCCACTGGTCTAATGTCCATTGCTCGTGTCTCTTGGCCCAAGCAAGTCTCTTCTTATTATTGGTGTCCTTTAGTAGTGGTTTATTTGCAGCATTTCGACCATGAACGCCTGATTCACGCAGTCTCTTCTGAACAGTTGATGTGAAGAGATGTGTCTGTTACTTGAATTCTGTGAAGCATTTATTTGGGCTGCGATTTCTGAGGCTGCTAATTCTAATGAACTTATCCTCTGCAGCAGAGGAAACTCTGGGTCTTCCTTTCCTGTGGCGGTCCTCATGAGAGAGTTTTGTCATAGAGCTTGATGTTTTTTTTGACTGCACTTGAAATGGTCTGAATTGACTGACTTACATGTCTTAATGTAATGATGGACTGTTGTTTCTCTTTGCTTATTTGAGCTGTTCTTGCCATAATATGAACTTGGTCTTTTACCAAATAGGGATATCTTCTGTATACCACCCCTACCATGTCACAACACAACTGATTGGATCAAACACATTAATAAGGAAAAAAAATCCACTATTTAGCTTTTAACAAGGCACACCTGTTAATTCCAGGTGACTACCACCTAAAGCAGGTATGGAGAAGGCCCAGAGTGTGCAAAGCTGTCATCAAGGTGGCTACTTTGAAGAATTTCAAATCTCAAATATATTTGGATTTGTTTAGCACTTTTTTGGTTTCCACATAAATCCATACGTGTTATTTCACAGTTTGATGTCTTCACTATTATTCTACCATGTAGAAAATAGTAAACAATAAAGAAAAACCCTGGAATGAGTAGGTGTGTCCAAACTTTTGACAGGTACTGTATGTTCTTAGAAGTTTCATTTTTTTACCCCCTGTGAATACCCTACTACACAATTGAATATATCTTCAACCAATGTTTGATTGTTGTTTAGTAAAAGTGTGTAAATCATATTATATCCTATCTTTTTTTTAATACATTTAAAATCAACACAAGTAAGCATGCTTATCAAAATTGGCAAAATGTACATTATTTTCGTTGTTTAACAGTAGGCTAAATTAAACAATAATTGAAAGCCACATTCAAAATGCTTTTGGTGTAGTGCAAATTTAAGTGGATAAAAAAAATAGTTTTTTAAATATGAACTTCAGCGAGTTTAGTCGAGTGTCATGTCTGCTGCTGGTGTCTGATGTCCTTTTATGGCTTGGACAAACTTTCCAAACACAGCTATGAAGCTGTTGTTAAACGACGCTGTCTGTGCCATCGCAGCCACCCTGGCTGTCCCGTCTGCTGCGCTGGCTGCTGCCTCATCTTCACACAGCTGATTGAAGTGCTGATCCTGCTGCTGACGCTGGGCCTCAAGTGTCTCCAGGTGTGAGGCCTCGGCCTCCCTCATGAAATCCAGGTATTTGCTGGTTGTGCTTGCAGTGTGTTTTCTCTTCCTTAGGAAAATATATAGGCAGATGTAATGGCATGTACAGTACAGGAATGACAAGGTACAGACTCCAAAGTAAACCTGAGGGCAGCCAGTGTGAGTGCAGTTTTGTTCTCCAACCATGTATTTTCTCCTTATATCTATGAAATATGATTCATCGAAGGCCAGTGTGGGGCCAACCAGATCTACCAACCAGATACACGACTGACGCAAATAATAAAAGGCATTGGTCAGAATTAGATTCATTGAATAAGTATGACAGTTTTATATGTAAATTCCTATATCCACACAGTCTCCTTGAATAATGGTTAGGAACATAACACTGTCATGACAAAAGCCTTCCATGGATGAGATTGCCCACCGCTGTTGAAGACAGCTAAATGGTGTGATTAGGGCTAAACAAGTGAACATGACAATCAATTCACATTAATTGTTACCCAACCAAAAATGGACCCTTGGAGCCTGGGGGTGCAAGGCTCAGGGGTTGCAGGAGCATTGATTGTGTCAATGGACCCTGAGTGTCTGGTGGTGCAGGGCTTTGAGGTTGTGGCTTCACTATTCGAGCAGGCAGCTTCCTCTGAGTCTGTAGGTTGAAATGTACTCTCAAAAGTAGAAGTGTGTTTGTATATTGTAATGTTGGATTCTCCGGCTAACGTCAAACATGTAGCTTGGTCCACGGCATTGTCCTTCCATGGACGTCTATGACAAGCTGTCAAACCTGGTTCACGTCGCTCGCTGTGCTCACTCTCACATGCTACAGCTAGCTGCTATATGCTGAAGACATTGGCAGCTAACTAGACAATAAATCGGCTAAATACAATGTATTACCATGCTGATCATCACTGCTCGCCGTCAACGTGGCTTCAAAAATTGCTTTCTGATACACCTTTGCTGTTGTGCAGTCTTATCTTTTTATATTCGTGTTTGAGGTTTTTGAAGACCTTTTCATTCCTGGTGGAAGAGTCTGCCCAGGTGATCAAAAGCATGTGGACCTCTACAACTGACCAGTTTGCTGCTTCCATTAATCAGTTTTAGCTTTAGAGTTATTTGTTGGTGTAGCTGTACCAAGTTCTCTCTGTGGCTTGTACCATTTTCGTACCGTACCTATTAACAACATACACACCACTGTTACGTTATTGCGTGAGACCAGTCATTGAGCATGGCCATGTTGTAACCCCACCCACCGGCCTACTTGGTTTAAGGTCAGTATCCTGCTTGGTTCCAGGAATCAAGCGGGCCATGGGCAAATGGAAATGAAACAGGAACCCTGATATTCAAGTCCCGGCACGGCCCTGCAGCGCCATTAAGAGCTCCCTTACTTCTCTCTTGTTGTTTATAACTCTTAGCTGTAGTGATACCCTCCAGACATACTTTGGCTTGGACAACTTATCCTTTGAATTGACTGTTTTCCTTCACTGATTTCTGTAAATGATTTCTGAGTCAGCAATTTTGCATATTAGTAATATAAGCACATGAAAATAGACAATAGCACTAATAAGTATTGATTACTTTGCAATCAATGAACGATTATGAGTGTCTTAATTATTCGAAAGCATAATTGCTCAGAGATTATAATGTTCTCTGCGAATACTATGCACTTAGTAAATCATTTAGTGATGTCTAGCACATAATAGCAGTAGCTGAGAGCAGTTTCCTAATTGTTAGTCTTTAAAGTGTTTTCTGTTTGATATTAAATACCTATTGCATAATTTATGGGAGAAATACTTGTTGTTGGATGAGTTCATCTAGTATAATGTACCTAAAACTAAAGAGAAATAAAGTTTGCGTCTGAGTAGGAAGTAAAATATTTACATCCAGTTGTCTCCTGTAAGCCTGAGACAGAAAAAAAGTCTAGGCCTATTGGATTTAATTGAACATCTCAGAGATCAGAGTACATCAACATTTTAGTCATTTAGCAAACACTCAGTATTGAGGGCATACATTTTCCTACTTTTTCTACTGTACCTGCAGGGGATAAGCAAGGGAACTACAATTTTTTTCATTTGAAACTTGCCTTATATGTCCTGATTTATTGATACCGCTAATGTGCCTCCAAGGGTCTATGTTTTATTTCAGGAGGCGCTTTTCTGCAGGCTTTCTCTCCTCGGTATGAATTTTTGATTTCAAGCTGAGCGGATGCTCTTGTCTATAATGTACATATCTTATTAATGGAAGTTTTTCACAACACAGTTTTAATCGCTTAATACGCGGATGTTCAGCCCCCCCCATTCTGAGCCCAGTCCCTGAGACTTATTAATGGCCATGGCTCAGAAAGCTTTCAGCTGGTTTCCCCTGCTGATTGGGAGACTGCCCCTAAGCTACAGATCCTGTCCTGCAACCACAAAAAAACATCCCTGCCAGGGATTTAAGGCCTACAAATCAGAGACTACAGAATGTCTGAATATGAAGTATACAAATTTTACAACTGTAATCAATGCTAACCCGAGACATAGAGGCTGACTAAACCTAACTGTCATGTTTTGTCATAGATTGTCATGTCTTGTCCCTGTGCTTTCTCTTCTATTCGTTTCCCCCTGCTGGTCTTATTAGGTTCTTTCCCTCTCTCTTTCCCTCTCTCTCTCTCTATCGTTCCGTTCCTGCTCCCAGCTGTTCCTCATTCTCCTAACTACCTCGTTTACTCTTTCACACCTGTCCCCTATTTTGCCCTCTGATTAAGTCCCTATTTCTCTCTCTGTTTTCGCTTCTGTCCTTGTCGGATCCTTGTTTGCTGTGCTGTGTTCTTGTTCCGTCCTGTCGTGTTTTTGCCTTCATCAGATGCTGCGAGTGAGCAGGTGTATCGGTCAGCTACGTCCTGCGCCTACCCGAAGCGACCTGCAGTCTGTGGCCGCTTCTCCTGTTATTCCCCTCTACAGACTAGAGGATTTCAGTTATTCCCCGTTTGGACATTTCCTGTTAAGGATTCAGGATTTGTCGTTTTCTGTTTGGACTTGAATAAACTCTGTTTCTGTTAAGTCGCTTTTGGGTCTTCACTCACCTGCATAACAGAAGGATCCGACCTAGAATGGACCCAGCGACTACGGATCTTCGCAACTCAGCCGTCGAGATCCAGGGAGCGATGCTCGGCAGACACGAGCAGGAATTGTCTGCTGCTCGTCATGCCGTTGAGACCCTGGCCACTCAGGTCTCCGACCTCTCAAGACAGTTTCACAATCTCCGTCTCGAGCCACCGGCTACTTCCTGGTCTTCTGAGTCTCCTGAACCAAGAATAAATAACCCACCGTGTTACTCTGGGCAGCCCACTGAATGCCGCTCCTTTCTCACCCAGTGTGATATTGTGTTCTCTCTCCAGCCCAACACATACTCTAGGGATAGAGCTCGTATCGCCTACGTCATATCTCTCCTTACTGGACGGGCTCGTGAGTGGGGCACGGCTATCTGGGAGGCAAGGGCTGAGTGTACTAACGAGTATCAGAACTTTAAAGAGGAGATGATACGGGTTTTTGATCGTTCAGTTTTTGGGAAGGAGGCTTCCAGGGCCCTGGCTTCCCTATGTCAAGGTGATCGATCCATAACGGATTACTCTATAGAGTTTCGCACTCTTGCTGCCTCCAGTGACTGGAACGAGCCGGCGTTGCTCGCTCGTTTTCTGGAGGGACTCCACGCTGAGGTTAAGGATGAGATTCTCTCCCGGGAGGTTCCTTCCAGCGTGGATTCTTTGATTGAACTCGCCATCCGCATAGAACGACGGGTAGGTCTTCGTCACCGAGCTCGTGGAAGAGAGCTTGCGTTAACGGTGTTCCCCCTCTCCGCATCACTACCATCTCCTCCCACTGGCTCAGGTGTTGAGCCCATGCAGCTGGGAGGTATTCGCATCTCAACTAAGGAGAGGGAACGGAGAATCACCAACCGCCTCTGTCTCTATTGCGGTTCTGCTGGACATTTTGTCATTTCATGTCCAGTAAAAGCCAGAGCTCATCAGTAAGCGGAGGGCTACTGGTGAGCGCTACTACTCAGGTCTCTCCATCAAGATCCTGTACTACCTTGTCGGTCCATCTACGCTGGACCGGTTCGGCAGCTTCCTGCAGTGCCTTGATAGACTCTGGGGCTGAGGGCTGTTTTATGGATGAAGCATGGGCTCGGAAACATGACATTCCTCTCAGACAGTTAGGGGAGCCCACGCCCATGTTCGCCTTGGATGGTAGTCCCCTCCCCAGTATATTATGTGAAACACTACCTTTAACCCTCACAGTATCTGGTAACCACAGTGAGACCATTTCCTTTTTGATTTTTCGTTCACCTTTTACACCTGTTGTTTTGGGTCATCCCTGGCTAGTGTGTCATAATCCTTCTATTAATTGGTCTAGTAATTCTATCCTATCCTGGAACGTTTCTTGTCATGTGAAATGTTTAATGTCTGCTATCCCTCCTGTTTCTTCTGTCCCCTCTTCACAGGAGGAACCTGGTGATTTGACAGGGGTGCCGGAGGAATATCATGATCTGCGCACGGTCTTCAGTCGGTCCAGAGCCACCTCCCTTCCTCCTCACCGGTTGTATGATTGTAGTATTGATCTCCTTCCGGGGACCACTCCCCCCCGGGGTAGACTATACTCTCTGTCGGCTCCCGAACGTAAGGCTCTCGAAGATTATCTGTCTGTTTCTCTCGACGCCAGTACCGTTGTGCCTTCTTCCTCTCCCGCCGGAGCGGGTTTTTTTTTGTTAAGAAGAAGGACGGTACCCTGCGCCCCTGCGTGGATTATCGAGGGCTGAATGACTAACGGTTAAGAATCGTTATCCGCTTCCCCTTATGTCGTCAGCCTTCAAGATTCTGCAGGGAGCCAGGTTCTTTACTAAGTTGGACCTTCGTAACGCTTACCATCTCGTGCGCATCAGGGAGGGGGACAAGTGGAAAACGACGTTTAACACTCCGTTAGGGCATTTTGAATACCGGGTTCTGCCGTTCGGTCTTGCTAATGCCCCAGTTGTCTTTCAGGCATTAGTGAATGATGTTCTGAGAGACATGCTGAACATCTTTGTTTTGTTTTCGTTTACCTTGACAATATCCTGATTTTTTTCACCGTCACTCCAGATTCATGTTCAGCACGTTCGACGTGTTCTCCAGCGCCTTTTAGAGAATTGTCTTTATGTGAAGGCTGAGAAGTGCGCTTTTCATGTCTCCTCCGTCACATTTCTCGGTTCTGTTATTTCCGCTGAAGGCATTCAGATGGATCCCGCTAAGGTCCATGCTGTCAGCGATTGGCCCGTTCCTAAGTCACGTGTCGAGTTGCAGCGCTTTCTCGGTTTCGCAAATTTCTATCGGCGTTTCATTCGTAATTTCGGTCAAGTGGCAGCTCCTCTCACAGCTCTTACTTCTGTCAAGACGTGCTTTAAGTGGTCCGGTTCCGCCCAGGGAGCTTTTGATCTCCTCAAGAAGCGTTTTACATCTGCTCCTATCCTTGTTACTCCTGACGTCACTAAACAATTCATTGTCGAGGTTGACGCGTCAGAGGTGGGCGTGGGAGCCATTCTGTCCCAGCGCTTCCATTCTGACGATAAGGTCCATCCTTGCGCTTATTTTTCTCATCGCCTGTCGCCGTCGGAACGTAACTATGATGTGGGAAACCGCGAACTGCTCGCCATCCGCTTAGCCCTAGGCGAATGGCGACAGTGGTTGGAGGGGGCGACCGTTCCTTTTGTCGTTTGGACTGACAATAAGAACCTTGAGTACATCCGTTCTGCCAAACGACTCAATGCGCGTCAGGCTCGTTGGGCGTTGTTTTTCGCTCGTTTCGAGTTCGTGATTTCTTATCGCCCGGGCACTAAGAACACCAAGCCTGATGCTTTATCCCGTCTCTTCAGTTCTTCAGTAGCCTCTACCGACCCCGAGGGGATTCTCCCTGAAGGGCGTGTTGTCGGGTTGACTGTCTGGGGAATTGAGAGACAGGTAAAGCAAGCACTCACTCACACTCAGTCACCGCGCGCTTGTCCTAGTAACCTTCTTTTCGTTCCTGTTTCTACTCGTCTGGCCGTTCTTCAGTGGGCTCACTCTGCCAAGTTAGCTGGCCACCCCGGCGTTCGGGGTACGCTTGCTTCTATTCGCCAGCGGTTTTGGTGGCCTACTCAGGAGCGTGACACGCGCCGTTTCGTGGCTGCTTGTTCGGACTGCGCGCAGACTAAGTCAGGTAACTCTCCTCCTGCCGGTCGTCTCAGACCGCTTCCCATTCCTTCTCGACCATGGTCTCACATCGCCTTAGACTTTATTACCGGTCTGCCTTCGTCAGCGGGGAAGACTGTTATTCTAACGGTTGTCGATAGGTTCTCTAAGGCGGCTCATTTTATTCCCCTCGCTAAGCTTCCTTCCGCTAAGGAGACGGCACAAATCATCATTGAGAATGTGTTCAGAATTCATGGCCTTCCGTTAGACGCCGTTTCGGACAGAGGTCCACAATTCACATCTCAGTTTTGGAGGGAGTTTTGTCGTTTGATTGGTGCTTCCGTCTGTCTCTCTTCCGGTTTTCATCCCCAGTCTAACGGTCAAGCAGAACGGGCCAATCAGACGATTGGTCGCATCTTACGCAGTCTTTCTTTTCGAAACCCTGCGTCTTGGGCAGAACAGCTCCCCTGGGCAGAATACGCTCACAACTCGCTTCCTTCGTCTACAACCGGGCTATCTCCTTTTCAGAGTAACCTTGGGTACCAGCCCCCTCTGTTCTCGTCCCAGCTTGCCGAGTCCAGCGTTCCCTCCGCTCAGGCTTTTGTCCAACGTTGTGAGCGCACCTGGAGGAGGGTCCGGTCTGCACTTTGCCATTATAGGGCGCAGACTGTGAGAGCCGCCAATAAACGTAGGATTAAGAGTCCTAGGTATTGTCGCGGTCAGAGAGTATGGCTTTCCACTCGTAACCTTCCCCTTACGACAGCTTCTCGCAAGTTGACTCCGCGGTTCATTGGTCCGTTCCGTATTTCTCAGGTCGTTAATCCTGTCGCAGTGCGACTTCTTCTTCCGCGACATCTTCCTTGCGTCCACCCAGGCTTCCATGTCTCCTGTGTCAAGCCTTTTCTTCGCGCCCCCGTTCGTCTCCCCCCCCCCGTCCTTGTCGAGGGCGCACCTATCTACAGGGTACGGAAGATCATGGACATGCGTTCTCGGGGACGTGGTCACCAGTACTTAGTGGATTGGGAGGGGTACGGTCCTGAGGAGAGGAGTTGGGTTCCATCTCGGGACGTGCTGGACCGTTCGCTGATCGATGATTTCCTCCGTTGCCGCCAGGGTTCCTCCTCGAGTGCGCCAGGAGGCGCTCGGTGAGTGGGGGGGTACTGTCATGTTTTGTCATAGATTGTCATGTCTTGTCCCTGTCCTTTCTCTTCTATTCATTTCCCCCTGCTGGTCTTATTAGGTTCTTTCCCTCTCTCTTTCCCTCTCTCTCTCTATCGTTCCGTTCCTGCTCCCAGCTGTTCCTCATTCTCCTAACTACCTTGTTTACTCTTTCACACCTGTCCCCTATTTTGCCCTCTGATTAAGTCCCTATTTCTCTCTCTGTTTTCGCTTCTGTCCTTGTCGGATCCTTGTTTGCTGTGCTGTGTTCTTGTTCCGTCCTGTCGTGTTTTTGCCTTCATCAAATGCTGCGAGTGAGCAGGTGTATCGGTCAGCTACGTCCTGCGCCTACCCGAAGCGACCTGCAGTCTGTGGCCGCTTCTCCTGTTATTCCCCTCTACAGACTAGAGGATTTCAGTTATTCCCCGTTTGGACATTTCCTGTTAAGGATTCAGGATTTGTCGTTTTCTGTTTGGACTTGAATAAACTCTGTTCCTGTTAAGTCACTTTTGGGTCTTCACTCACCT